>NC_042982.1:41745212-41808039 GCF_901001165.1 Salmo trutta | reverse complement strand
TCATCACCAGTATAGTCTGCTAGTGTCATCACCAGGCTGCTAGTGTCATCACCAGTATAGTCTGCTAGTGTTATCACCAGTCTTCTAGTGTTATCACCAGTATAGGCAGCTAGTGTTCTCACCAGTATAGTCTGCTAGTGTTATCACCAGGCTGCTAGTGTTATCAGCAGTATAGTCTGCTAGTGTTATCACCAGGCTGCTAGTGTTATCAGCAGTCTGCTAGTGTTATCACCAGTCTGCTAGTGTTATCACCAGTCTAGTCTGCTAGTGTTATCACCAGTATAGGCTGCTAGTGTTATCACCAGTATAGTCTGCTAGTGTTATCACCAGTATAGTCTGCTAGTGTTATCACTATGCTGCTAGTGTTATCACCAGTATAGTCTTCTAGTGTTATCCCCAGTATAGGCTGCTAGTGTTATCACCAGGCTGCTTGTGTCATCACCAGGCTGCTAGTGTTATCACCAGTATAGGCAGCTAGTGTTATCACCAGTATAGGCAGCTAGTGTTATCACCAGTATAGTCTGCTAGTGTTATCACCAGTATAGGCTGCTAGTGTTATCACCAGTATAGTCTGCTAGTGTTATCACCAGTATAGTCTGCTAGTGTTATCACCAGTCTGCTAGTGTTATCACCAGTATATGCTGCTAGTGTCATCACCAGTCTTCTAGTGTTATCACCAGTATAGGCTGCTAGTGTTATCACCAGTCTAGTCTGCTAGTGTTATCACCAGTCTAGTCTGCTAGTGTTATCACCAGTATAGTCTGCTAGTGTTATCACCAGTATAGTCTGCTAGTGTTATCACCAGGCTGCTAGTGTTATCACCAGTATAGTCTGCTAGTGTCATCACCAGTATAGGCTGCTAGTGTCATCACCAGTATAGTCTGCTAGTGTCATCACCAGTATAGTCTACTAGTGCCATCACCAGTATAGTCTGCTAGTGTTATCACCAGTATAGTCTGCTAGTGTCATCACCAGTATAGTCTGCTAGTGTTATCACCAGTATAGTCTGCTACTGTCATCACCAGTATAGTCTGCTGGTGTCATCACCAGTATAGTCTGCTAGTGTTATCACCAGTATAGTCTGCTAGTGTTATCACCAGTATAGTCTGCTAGTGCTATCACCAGTATAGGCTGCTAGTGTTATCACCAGGCTGCTAGTGTTATCACCAGTATAGTCTGCTAGTGTCATCACCAGTATAGTCTGCTAGTGTTATCACCAGTATAGTCTGCTAGTGTTATCACCAGGCTGCTAGTGTTATCACCAGTATAGTCTGCTAGTGTCATCACCAGTATAGGCTGCTAGTGTCATCACCAGTATAGTCTGCTAGTGTCATCACCAGTATAGTCTACTAGTGCCATCACCAGTATAGTCTGCTAGTGTTATCACCAGTATAGTCTGCTAGTGTCATCACCAGTATAGTCTGCTAGTGTTATCACCAGTATAGTCTGCTACTGTCATCACCAGTATAGTCTGCTGGTGTCATCACCAGTATAGTCTGCTAGTGTCTACACCAGTATAGTCTGCTAGTGTTATCACCAGTATAGTCTGCTAGTGTTATCAACGGTATAGTCTGCTAGTGTTATCACCAG
Organism: Salmo trutta; assembly: GCF_901001165.1. Classification (NCBI taxonomy): domain Eukaryota; kingdom Metazoa; phylum Chordata; class Actinopteri; order Salmoniformes; family Salmonidae; genus Salmo; species Salmo trutta. Next base: position 41,806,449 of record NC_042982.1, on the reverse strand, counting down.
TATATGCTGCTAGTGTCATCACCAGTATATGCTGCTAGTGTCATCACCAGTATAGTCTGCTAGTGTCATCAACAGTATAGTCTGCTAGTGTCATCACCAGTATAGTCTGCTAGTGTTATCACAAGTCTAGTCTGCTAGTGTCATCACCAGTATAGTCTGCTAGTGTTATCACCAGTATAGGCTGCTAGTGTCATCACCAGTATAGTCTGCTAGTGTCATCACCAGTATAGTCTGCTAGTGTTATCACCAGGCTGCTAGTGTCATCACCAGTATAGTCTGCTAGTGTCATCACCAGTATAGTCTGCTAGTGTCATCACCAGTATAGTCTGCTAGTGTTATCACCAGTATAGGCTGCTAGTGTCATCACCAGTATAGTCTGCTAGTGTCATCACCAGTATAGTCTGCTAGTGTTATCACCAGGCTGCTAGTGTCATCACCAGTATAGTCTGCTAGTGTCATCACCAGTATAGTCTGCTAGTGTTATCACCAGTATAGTCTGCTAGTGTCATCACCAGTCTGTTAGTGTCATCACCAGGCTGCTAGTGTCATCACCAGTATAGGCTGCTAGTGTTATCGCCAGTATAGTCTGCTAGTGTTATCACCAGTATAGTCTGCTAGTGTCATCACCAGGCTGCTAGTGTCATCACCAGGCTGCTACTGTCATCACCAGTATAGGCTGCTATTGTTATCACCAGTATAGTCTGCTAGTGTTATCACCAGTATAGGCTGCTAGTGTTATCACCAGGCTGCTAGTGTTATCACCATGCTGCTAGTGTTATCCCCAGTATAGGCTGCTAGTGTCATCACCAGTCTAGTCTGCTAGTGTTATCACCAGTATAGTCTGCTAGTGTCATCACCAGTATAGTCTGCTAGTGTCATCACCAGTATAGTCTGCTAGTGTCATCACCAGGCTGCTAGTGTCATCACCAGTATAGTCTGCTAGTGTTATCACCAGTCTTCTAGTGTTATCACCAGTATAGGCAGCTAGTGTTCTCACCAGTATAGTCTGCTAGTGTTATCACCAGGCTGCTAGTGTTATCAGCAGTATAGTCTGCTAGTGTTATCACCAGGCTGCTAGTGTTATCAGCAGTCTGCTAGTGTTATCACCAGTCTGCTAGTGTTATCACCAGTCTAGTCTGCTAGTGTTATCACCAGTATAGGCTGCTAGTGTTATCACCAGTATAGTCTGCTAGTGTTATCACCAGTATAGTCTGCTAGTGTTATCACTATGCTGCTAGTGTTATCACCAGTATAGTCTTCTAGTGTTATCCCCAGTATAGGCTGCTAGTGTTATCACCAGGCTGCTTGTGTCATCACCAGGCTGCTAGTGTTATCACCAGTATAGGCAGCTAGTGTTATCACCAGTATAGGCAGCTAGTGTTATCACCAGTATAGTCTGCTAGTGTTATCACCAGTATAGGCTGCTAGTGTTATCACCAGTATAGTCTGCTAGTGTTATCACCAGTATAGTCTGCTAGTGTTATCACCAGTCTTCTAGTGTTATCACAAGTATAGTCTGCTAGTGTTATCACCAGTCTGCTAGTGTTATCACCAGTATATGCTGCTAGTGTCATCACCAGTCTTCTAGTGTTATCACCAGTATAGGCTGCTAGTGTTATCACCAGTCTAGTCTGCTAGTGTTATCACCAGTATAGTCTGCTAGTGTTAGCACCAGTATAGTCTGCTAGTGTTAGCACCAGTATAGTCTGCTAGTGTCATCAACCGGTATAGCCTGCTAGTGTTATCACCAGTATAGTCTGCTATTGTCATCACCAGTATGGTCTGCTATTGTCATCACCAGTATAGTCTGCTATTGTCATCACCAGTATAGTCTGCTAGTGTCATCACCAGTATAGTCTGCTAGTGTCATCACCAGTATAGTCTGCTAGTGTCATCACCAGTATAGTCTGCTAGTGTCATCACCAGTATAGTCTGCTAGTGTCATCACCAGTATAGTCTGCTAGTGTCATCACCAGGCTGCTAGTGTTATCACCAGTATAGTCTGCTAGTGTTATCACCAGTATAGTCTGCTAGTGTCATCCCCAGTATAGTCTGCTGGTGTTATCACCAGGCAGCTAGTGTTATCACCAGTATAGTCTGCTAGTGTCATCACCAGTATAGTCTGCTAGTGTCATCACCAGTATAGTCTGCTAGTGTCATCACCAGTATAGTCTGCTAGTGTCATCACCAGGCTGCTAGTGTTATCACCAGTATAGGCTGCTAGTGTTATCACCAGTATAGGCAGCTAGTGTTATCACCAGTATAGGCAGCTAGTGTTATCACCAGTATAGTCTGCTAGTGTTATCACCAGTATAGTCTGCTAGTGTTATCACCAGTCTTCTAGTGTTATCACCAGTATAGTCTGCTAGTGTTATCACCCGTCTGCTAGTGTTATCACCAGTATATGCTGCTAGTGTCATCACCACTCTTCTAGTGTTATCACCAGTATAGGCTGCTAGTGTTATCACCAGTCTAGTCTGCTAGTGTTATCACCAGTCTAGTCTGCTAGTGTTATCACCAGTATAGTCTGCTAGTGTCATCACCAGTATAGCCTGCTAGTGTTTTCACCAGTATAGTCTGCTAGTGTCATCACCAGTATAGTCTGCTAGTGTTATCACCATGCTGCTAGTGTCATCACCAGTATAGTCTGCTAGTGTCATCACCAGTATAGTCTGTTAGTGTCATCACCAGTATAGTCTGCTAGTGTCATCACCAGTCTGCTAGTGTTATCACCAGTATAGTCTGCTAGTGTTATCACCAGTATAGTCTGCTAGTGTTATCACCAGTCTTCTAGTGTTATCACCAGTATAGTCTGCTAGTGTTATCACCAGTCTGCTAGTGTTATCACCAGTATATGCTGCTAGTGTCATCACCAGTCTTCTAGTGTTATCACCAGTATAGGCTGCTAGTGTTATCACCAGTCTAGTCTGCTAGTGTTATCACCAGTCTAGTCTGCTAGTGTTATCACCAGTATAGTCTGCTAGTGTTAGCACCAGTATAGTCTGCTAGTGTTAGCACCAGTATAGTCTGCTAGTGTCATCAACCGGTATAGCCTGCTAGTGTTATCACCAGTATAGTCTGCTATTGTCATCACCAGTATGGTCTGCTATTGTCATCACCAGTATAGTCTGCTATTGTCATCACCAGTATAGTCTGCTAGTGTCATCACCAGTATAGTCTGCTAGTGTCATCACCAGTATAGTCTGCTAGTGTCATCACCAGTATAGTCTGCTAGTGTCATCACCAGTATAGTCTGCTAGTGTCATCACCAGTATAGTCTGCTAGTGTCATCACCAGTATAGTCTGCTAGTGTCGTCACCAGGCTGCTAGTGTTATCACCAGTATAGTCTGCTAGTGTTATCACCAGTATAGTCTGCTAGTGTCATCCCCAGTATAGTCTGCTGGTGTTATCACCAGGCAGCTAGTGTTATCACCAGTATAGTCTGCTAGTGTCATCACCAGTATAGTCTGCTAGTGTCATCACCAGTATAGTCTGCTAGTGTCATCACCAGTATAGTCTGCTAGTGTCATCACCAGGCTGCTAGTGTTATCACCAGTATAGGCTGCTAGTGTTATCACCAGTATAGGCAGCTAGTGTTATCACCAGTATAGGCAGCTAGTGTTATCACCAGTATAGTCTGCTAGTGTTATCACCAGTATAGTCTGCTAGTGTTATCACCAGTCTTCTAGTGTTATCACCAGTATAGTCTGCTAGTGTTATCACCCGTCTGCTAGTGTTATCACCAGTATATGCTGCTAGTGTCATCACCACTCTTCTAGTGTTATCACCAGTATAGGCTGCTAGTGTTATCACCAGTCTAGTCTGCTAGTGTTATCACCAGTCTAGTCTGCTAGTGTTATCACCAGTATAGTCTGCTAGTGTCATCACCAGTATAGCCTGCTAGTGTTTTCACCAGTATAGTCTGCTAGTGTCATCACCAGTATAGTCTGCTAGTGTTATCACCAGGCTGCTAGTGTCATCACCAGTATAGTCTGCTAGTGTCATCACCAGTATAGTCTGCTAGTGTCATCACCAGTATAGTCTGCTAGTGTCATCACCAGTCTGCTAGTGTTATCACCAGTATAGTCTGCTAGTGTTATCACCAGGCTGCTAGTGTTATCACCAGTATAGTCTGCTAGTGTCATCCCCAGTATAGTCTGCTGGTGTTATCACCAGGCAGCTAGTGTTATCACCAGTATAGTCTGCTAGTGTTATCACCAGTATAGGCTGCTAGTGTCATCACCAGTATAGTCTGCTAGTGTCATCACCAGTATAGTCTGCTAGTGTCATCACCAGTATAGTCTGCTAGTGTCATCACCAGGTTGCTAGTGTTATCACCAGTATAGGCTGCTAGTGTTATCACCAGTATAGGCAGCTAGTGTTATCACCAGTATAGGCAGCTAGTGTTATCACCAGTATAGTCTGCTAGTGTTATCACCAGTATAGTCTGCTAGTGTTATCAGCAGTCTTCTAGTGTTATCACCAGTATAGTCTGCTAGTGTTATCACCCGTCTGCTAGTGTTATCACCAGTATATGCTGCTAGTGTCATCACCACTCTTCTAGTGTTATCACCAGTATAGGCTGCTAGTGTTATCACCAGTCTAGTCTGCTAGTGTTATCACCAGTCTAGTCTGCTAGTGTTATCACCAGTATAGTCTGCTAGTGTCATCACCAGTATAGCCTGCTAGTGTTTTCACCAGTATAGTCTGCTAGTGTCATCACCAGTATAGTCTGCTAGTGTTATCACCAGGCTGCTAGTGTCATCACCAGTATAGTCTGCTAGTGTCATCACCAGTATAGTCTGTTAGTGTCATCACCAGTATAGTCTGCTAGTGTCATCACCAGTCTGCTAGTGTTATCACCAGTATAGTCTGCTAGTGTTATCACCAGTATAGTCTGCTAGTGTTATCACCAGTCTTCTAGTGTTATCACCAGTATAGTCTGCTAGTGTTATCACCAGTCTGCTAGTGTTATCACCAGTATATGCTGCTAGTGTCATCACCAGTCTTCTAGTGTTATCACCAGTATAGGCTGCTAGTGTTATCACCAGTCTAGTCTGCTAGTGTTATCACCAGTCTAGTCTGCTAGTGTTATCACCAGTATAGTCTGCTAGTGTTAGCACCAGTATAGTCTGCTAGTGTTAGCACCAGTATAGTCTGCTAGTGTCATCAACCGGTATAGCCTGCTAGTGTTATCACCAGTATAGTCTGCTATTGTCATCACCAGTATGGTCTGCTATTGTCATCACCAGTATAGTCTGCTATTGTCATCACCAGTATAGTCTGCTAGTGTCATCACCAGTATAGTCTGCTAGTGTCATCACCAGTATAGTCTGCTAGTGTCATCACCAGTATAGTCTGCTAGTGTCATCACCAGTATAGTCTGCTAGTGTCATCACCAGTATAGTCTGCTAGTGTCATCACCAGTATAGTCTGCTAGTGTCATCACCAGGCTGCTAGTGTTATCACCAGTATAGTCTGCTAGTATTATCACCAGTATAGTCTGCTAGTGTCATCCCCAGTATAGTCTGCTGGTGTTATCACCAGGCAGCTAGTGTTATCACCAGTATAGTCTGCTAGTGTCATCACCAGTATAGTCTGCTAGTGTCATCACCAGTATAGTCTGCTAGTGTCATCACCAGTATAGTCTGCTAGTGTCATCACCAGGCTGCTAGTGTTATCACCAGTATAGGCTGCTAGTGTTATCACCAGTATAGGCAGCTAGTGTTATCACCAGTATAGGCAGCTAGTGTTATCACCAGTATAGTCTGCTAGTGTTATCACCAGTATAGTCTGCTAGTGTTATCACCAGTCTTCTAGTGTTATCACCAGTATAGTCTGCTAGTGTTATCACCCGTCTGCTAGTGTTATCACCAGTATATGCTGCTAGTGTCATCACCACTCTTCTAGTGTTATCACCAGTATAGGCTGCTAGTGTTATCACCAGTCTAGTCTGCTAGTGTTATCACCAGTCTAGTCTGCTAGTGTTATCACCAGTATAGTCTGCTAGTGTCATCACCAGTATAGCCTGCTAGTGTTTTCACCAGTATAGTCTGCTAGTGTCATCACCAGTATAGTCTGCTAGTGTTATCACCAGGCTGCTAGTGTCATCACCAGTATAGTCTGCTAGTGTCATCACCAGTATAGTCTGCTAGTGTCATCACCAGTATAGTCTGCTAGTGTCATCACCAGTCTGCTAGTGTTATCACCAGTATAGTCTGCTAGTGTTATCACCAGGCTGCTAGTGTTATCACCAGTATAGTCTGCTAGTGTCATCCCCAGTATAGTCTGCTGGTGTTATCACCAGGCAGCTAGTGTTATCACCAGTATAGTCTGCTAGTGTTATCACCAGTATAGGCTGCTAGTGTCATCACCAGTATAGGCAGCTAGTGTTATCACCAGTATAGTCTGCTAGTGTCATCACCAGTATAGTCTGCTAGTGTTATCACCAGTATAGTCTGCTAGTGTTATCACCAGTATAGTCTGCTAGTGTCATCACCAGGCTGCTAGTGTTATCACCAGTATAGTCTGCTAGTGTTAGCACCAGTATAGTCTGCTAGTGTCATCACCAGTATAGCCTGCTAGTGTCATCACCAGTATAGTCTGCTAGTGTCATCACCAGTATAGTCTGCTAGTGTCATCACCAGTATAGTCTGCTAGTGTCATCACCAGTATAGTCTGCTAGTGTCATCACCAGTCTGCTAGTGTTATCACCAGTATAGTCTGCTAGTGTTATCACCAGGCTGCTAGTGTCATCACCAGTATAGTCTGCTAGTGTTATCACCAGTATAGTCTGCTATTGTCATCCCCAGTATAGTCTGCTGGTGTTATCACCAGGCAGCTAGTGTTATCACCAGTATAGTCTGCTAGTGTTATCACCAGTATAGGCTGCTAGTGTCATCACCAGTATAGGCAGCTAGTGTTATCACCAGGCTGCTAGTGTTATCACCAGTATAGTCTGCTAGTGTTATCACCAGTATAGGCTGCTAGTGTTATCACCAGGCTGCTAGTGTTATCACCAGGCTGCTAGTGTTATCCCCAGTATAGGCTGCTAGTGTCATCACCAGTCTAGTCTGCTAGTGTTATCACCAGTATAGTCTGCTAGTGTCATCACCAGTATAGTCTGCTAGTGTTATCACCAGGCTGCCAGTGTTATCACCAGTATAGTCTGCTAGTGTTATCACCTGTATAGTCTGCTAGTGTCATCACCAGGCTGCTAGTGTCATCACCAGTATAGTCTGCTAGTGTTATTTTTTTAAATGGATTTAAAAAATAATAATTTTTCAGCAATCTACACACAATACCCCATAATGACTAAGCGAAAACAGGTTTTTAGAAATTATCATTACAAATAAAAACAGAATTACCTTATTTACATAAGTATTCAGACCCTTTGCAACGAGACTCAAACAAACTCTGACAAAGCTCCAGAGTTTCTCTGTGGAGATGGGAGAACCTTCCAGAAGAACATCTATCTCTGCAATACTCCACCAAATCAGGCCTTTATGGTAGAGTGGCCAGACAGAAGCCACTCCTCAGTAAAAGGCACATGACAGCCCTCTTGGAGTTTGCCAAAAGGCACCTAAAGGACTTTCAGACCATGAGAAACCAGATTCTCTGGTCTGATGAAACCAAGATTGAACTCTTTGGCCTGAATGCCAAGCGTCACGTCTGGAGGAAACGGTGAAGCATGGTGGTGACAGCATCATGCCTTGGGGATGTTTTTCAGAGGCAGGGACTGGGAGACTAGTCAGGATCGAGGGAAAGATGAACGGAACAAAGTACAGAGAGATCCTTTCTGAAAACCTGCTCCAGAGTGCTCCGGACCGCTCCGGACCTCAGACTGGAGCGAAGGTTCACCTTCCAACAGGACAATGACCCTAAGCACACATCCAAGACAACGCAAGAGTGGCTTTGGGACAAGTGTCCTTGAATGTCCTTAAGTGGCCCAGCCAGAGCCCGGACTTGAACTTGATCGAACATATCTGGAGATACCTGTAAATAGCTGTGCAGCGACACTCCCCATCCACCCTGAGAGTATCTGCAGAGAAGAATGGGAGAAACTCCCCAAATACAGGTGTGCCAAGCTTGTAGTGTCATACCCAAGAAGAACCGATGCTGTAATCGCTGCCAAAGGTGCTTCAACAAAGTACTGAGTATAGGGTCTGAATACTTATGTAAATATGATATTTCAGTGTTTTTTATTTTATTAATTAGCAAAAGACCAGTTTTTGCTTTGTCATTATGGGGTATTGTGTGTAGATTGTTGAAGGGGGAAAACGATTTAATCAATTTTAGAATAAGGCTGTAACGTAACAAAATGTGGAAAATGTCAAGGGGTCTGAATACTTTCCGAAGGCACTGTACATATGTCTGAAGGAGAGAGAGCAAGCGAGAGATTACAAATGTCTTGCTGAGAGGACCGACTGCTGACTGTCAGAGCCCCGACCAGAGCAGACTCAGATCTCAGAAAAGAGAGGAGAAATGTTCACTATACTGTTCTTCATTAAAAAAAATGTGGAGTACATAGAAAAACTCTGGGCTACTCTGTGTGGGCTGGGAGGCAGACGCACTCAGAGTGCTTCCCATCCCTGGACCCCTGCAGTGCCTGAGAGAGCATGGAGGACTGAATGTTAACACCAACATGTTGTTCCTAAGCACATTATTGGGTTGGCTTGGTGTTACTCACTCATCTCAGCCCTGCTGACTACACTGTGCTTACCACAGGCAGCCTGGCCAATTGAGACCTATGCAAGCCAAGGGGCCCCAGTAGACCATGACCCCATCGCTGCACTCCTTCTCTGGGGTTCCACATGCAGTAGCAACCAGGCCCACTGCCCACGCAAAGCCTGGGGCCCCAGTAAACCATGATCCCGTCGCTGCACTCGTTCTCTGGGGTTTCACATGCAGTAGCAACCAGGCCCACTGCCCGTGCAAAGCCTGGGGCCCCAGTAAACCATGATCCCGTCGCTGCACTCGTTCTCTGGGGTTCCACATGCAGTAGCAACCAGGCCCACTGCCCGCGCAAAGCCTGGGGCCCCAGTAAACCATGATCCCATCGCTGCACTCCTCTTCCAGGGCAACCGCTCTGGTCAAACACCTAAGCCCAAAGGAGATAACGTTGTTTATTATGTCCCTCAGCAGGTCCAGGCTCCATGCTAGATAGAGAGCCATACAAACTGAGGGGGGAAAAAAATGGAGAGAGAGATCTGCAGCATGAAAAGGAATAAATCAAGCAGATGAAACGTTGAGTCACTCTGCTTTTATCCGGCCATTACGTGGGGGAAGAGTCATAGAGGATATCAGTGCTATGAAGAGTCATAGAGGCTCAGTTTTTCCCTGTGGCTCAGTTGGTAGAGCATGGTGTTTGCAACGCCAGGGTTGTGGGTTCGATTCCCACGGGGGGCCAGTACAATTATTTATTTTTTTAAATGCATGAAATGAAATGTATGTATTCACTACTGTAAGTCACTCTGGATAAGGGTATCTGCTAAATGACTAAAATGTAAATGTAAAAATAGAGGATATCAGTGTTATGAAGAGTCATAGAGGATATCAGTGTTATGAAGAGTCATAGAGGATATCAGTGTTATGAAGAGTCATAGAGGATATCAGTGCTATGAAGAGTCAGAGGATATCAGTGCTATGAAGAGTCATAGAGGATATCAGTGCTATGAAGAGTCAGAGGATATCAGTGCTATGAAGAGTCATAGAGGATGTCAGTGCTATGAAGAGTCAGAGGATATCAGTGCTATGAAGAGTCAGAGGATATCAGTGCTATGAAGAGTCATAGAGGATATCAGTGCTATGAAGAGTCAGAGGATATCAGTGCTATGAAGAGTCATAGAGGATATCAGTGCTATGAAGAGTCATAGAGGATATCAGTGCTATGAAGAGTCAGAGGATATCAGTGCTATGAAGAGTCATAGAGGATATCAGTGCTATGAAGAGTCAGAGGATATCAGTGCTATGAAGAGTCAGAGGATATCAGTGTTATGAAGAGTCATAGAGGATATCAGTGCTATGAAGAGTCATAGAGGATGTCAGTGCTATGAAGAGTCATAGAGGATATCAGTGCTATGAAGAGTCATAGAGGATATCAGTGCTATGAAGAGTCAGAGGATATCAGTGTTATGAAGAGTCATAGAGGATATCAGTGCTATGAAGAGTCATAGAGGATATCAGTGCTATGAAGAGTCATAGAGGATGTCAGTGCTATGAAGAGTCATAGAGGATATCAGTGTTATGCTGGCAGAAAGATACAAATATGCTTTAATTAGGAAAACTGAGGTTATCAAAAGTAGGGTAAAATAGTCTATCATCTTTGTATTATTCAGTAGAGCACATCAAAGAGTCTATGTGTGAGAGAGAGAGCGATTCAGATGAAACAAAAATAATGTTATCTGCCTTTCAATATTAACAGACTCCTGCTGTGCAAGAACAATGGTTTAATTGGATAGAGGCCTTTCAGAAACCCCAGAACAAGACAATTAAAGAGTTGAGAAATAGAGACATACTTGTTACAGTAGAAGCGTGGGAGAGCAGACCAACTGCTGAGAGTTGTTTGCCAGTAAAGGTGTCTGATAGCTCAGATCTTAGTGTCCACACACTTAGAAAGAAAGGGTTCCAAAAGGGTTCTTTAGGTGTCCCTATAGGAGAACCCTTTTTGGTTCCATGTAGAACCCTCTGTGGTCTACCTGGAACCAAAAAGGCCTCGTCAAAGGGTTCTCCATGGAGACATAAGAACCATTTTAAGTTCTAGATTATTTTTTTTAAAGAGTAAACATGAGAGGTCCTAATCTCAGTCAGCTGTGAGTCTGGCCACGGAGGACCAGTCAGTTATAACTAACACTTTGTTAGAGAAGCATCAAAATGCCACCTTAACCACCTAGAAAGTTGTCACGTCCAACTTTTTTAACGCTATCAAATGAAATTGGCTGTGGTTCTACAGCGTCGACCACTCTGCTGCCATCTACCTCTCATCTCCAGATAGGGATTATACCAACTGGTTTAGTTCTATGAAGATCTGAAGATTTAACAGGAACTAAACATGCAGCCTCCACAGTTCAATAGCACCCAGAGCTGTCATTGGCCGTGTTCAAGAGCATCAAAACTGCTATGTATCATGGGTATATTGTGATTGACTGGCTGATCTACAAATAATAAATGAATAGTTATTAATGACGCTAGGTGATTTGGTTGTCAGCTGCCTGCACTGTCGGCTGCAATGCCGGACAAGCCCATTAATTAACTGACCAACTGACTGACTGAGCAAGTAACAGTGTGACTGACTGACTGACTGACTGACTGACTGACTGACTGACTGACTGACTGACTGACTGACTGAGCAAGTAACAGTGTGACTGACTGACTGACTGACCGAGCTAGTAACAGTGTGACTGACTGACTGACTGACTGACTGAGCTAGTAGCAGTGTGACTGACTGACTGACTGACTGACTGAGTAGCAGTGTTACTAACTGACTGACTGAGTAGCAGTGTTACTGACTGACTGACTGAGCTAGTAACAGTGTTACTAACTGACTGACTGAGCTAGTAACAGTGTTACTAACTGACTGACTGAGCTAGTAACAGTGTGACTGACTGACTGAGCTAGTAACAGTGTGACTGACTGACTGACTGAGCTAGTAAGTGTGACTGACTGACTGAGCTAGTAACAGTGTGACTGACTGACTGACTGAGCTAGTAACAGTGTAACTAACTGACTGACTGAGCTAGTAACAGTGTGACTGACTGACTGAGCTAGTAACAGTGTGACTGACTGACTGACTGAGCTAGTAACAGTGTGACTGACTGACTGAGCTAGTAACAGTGTGACTGACTGACTGACTGAGCTAGTAACAGTGTTACTAACTGACTGACTGAGCTAGTAACAGTGTGACTGACTGACTGAGCTAGTAACAGTGTGACTGACTGACTGACTGAGCTAGTAAGTGTGACTGACTGACTGAGCTAGTAACAGTGTGACTGACTGACTGACTGAGCTAGTAACAGTGTTACTAACTGACTGACTGAGCTAGTAACAGTGTTACTAACTGACTGACTGACTGACTGACTGAGCTAGTAACAGTGTGACTGACTGACTGACTGACTGAGCTAGTAACAGTGTGACTGACTGACTGAGCTAGTAACAGTGTGACTGACTGACTGACTTAGTAACAGTGTTACTAACTGACTGACTGACTGACTTAGTAACAGTGTTACTAACTGACTGACTGACTGACTTAGTAACAGTGTTACTAACTGACTGACTGACTTAGTAACAGTGTTACTAACTGACTGACTGACTTAGTAACAGTGTTACTAACTGACTGACTGACTGACTTAGTAACAGTGTTACTAACTGACTGACTGACTGACTTAGTAACAGTGTTACTAACTGACTGACTGACTGACTGAGCTAGTAACAGTGTGACTGGCTGACTGACTGAGCTAGTAAGAGTGTGACTGACTGACTGACTGACTGAGCTAGTAACAGTGTTACTAACTGACTGACTTAGTAACAGTGTTACTGACTGACTGACTTAGTAACAGTGTTACTGACTGACTGACTGACTAACAGTGTTACTAACTGACTGACTTAGTAATAGTGTTACTGACTGACTGAGCTAGTAACAGTGTTACTGACTGACTGACTTAGTAACAGTGTTACTAACTGACTGACTGACTGACTGACTTAGTAACAGTGTTACTAACTGACTGACTGACTGACTGACTGAGCTAGTAACAGTGTGACTGACTGACTGACCGAGCTAGTAACAGTGTGACTGACTGACTGACTGAGCTAGTAACAGTGTGACTGACTGACTGACTGAGCTAGTAACAGTGTTACTAACTGACTGACTTAGTAACAGTGTTACTGACTGACTGAGCGAGCTAGTAACAGTGTTACTGACTGACTGACTGACTGACTTAGTAACAGTGTTACTAACTGACTGACTGACTGACTGAGCTAGTAACAGTGTGACTGACTGACTGACTGAGCTAGTAACAGTGTTACTGACTGACTAACAGTGTTACTAACTGACTGACTGAGCTAGTAACAGTGTTACTAACTGACTGACTGAGCTAGTAACAGTGTTACTAACTGACTGACTGAGCTGGTAACAGTGTTACTAACTGACTGAGCTAGTAACAGTGTTACTGACTGACTGACTGAGCTAGTAACAGTGTTACTGACTGACTGACTGAGCTAGTAACAGTGTTACTAACTGACTGACTGAGCTAGTAACAGTGTTACTAACTGACTGACTGAGCTAGTAACAGTGTTACTAACTGACTGACTGAGCTAGTAACAGTGTTACTAACTGACTGACTGAGCTAGTAACAGTGTTACTAACTGACTGACTGAGCTAGTAACAGTGTTACTAACTGACTGACTGAGCTAGTAACAGTGTTACTAACTGACTGACTGAGCTAGTAACAGTGTTACTAACTGACTGACTGAGCTAGTAACAGTGTTACTAACTGACTGACTGAGCTAGTAACAGTGTTACTAACTGACTGACTGAGCTAGTAACAGTGTTACTGACTGACTGACTTAGTAACAGTGTTACTAACTGACTGACTGACTGAGCTAGTAACAGTGTTACTAACTGACTGACTGACTGACTTAGTAACAGTGTTACTAACTGACTGACTTAGTAACAGTGTTACTAACTGACTGACTGACTGAGCTAGTAACAGTGTGACTGACTGACTGACTGAGTAACAGTGTTACTAACTGACTGACTGAGCTAGTAACAGTGTTACTAACTGACTGACTGAGCTAGTAACAGTGTTACTGACTGACTGACTGAGCTAGTAACAGGGTGACTGACTGACTGACTGAGCTAGTAACAGGGTGACTGACTGACTGACTGAGCTAGTAACAGTGTTACTAACTGACTGACTGAGCTAGTAACAGTGTTACTAACTGACTGACTGAGCTAGTAACAGTGTTACTAACTGACTGACTGAGCTAGTAACAGTGTTACTAACTGACTGACTGAGCTAGTAACAGTGTTACTAACTGACTGACTGAGCTAGTAACAGTGTTACTAACTGACTGACTGAGCTAGTAACAGTGTTACTAACTGACTGACTGAGCTAGTAACAGTGTTACTAACTGACTGACTGAGCTAGTAACAGTGTTACTAACTGACTGACTGAGCTAGTAACAGTGTTACTAACTGACTGACTGAGCTAGTAACAGTGTGACTGACTGACTGAGCTAGTAACAGTGTTACTGACTGACTGACTTAGTAACAGTGTTACTAACTGACTGACTGACTGAGCTAGTAACAGTGTTACTAACTGACTGACTGACTGACTTAGTAACAGTGTTACTAACTGACTGACTTAGTAACAGTGTTACTAACTGACTGACTGACTGAGCTAGTAACAGTGTGACTGACTGACTGACTGAGTAACAGTGTTACTAACTGACTGACTGAGCTAGAAACAGTGTTACTAACTGACTGACTGAGCTAGTAACAGTGTTACTGACTGACTGACTGAGCTAGTAACAGGGTGACTGACTGACTGACTGAGCTAGTAACAGTGTTACTAACTGACTGACTGAGCTAGTAACAGGGTGACTGACTGAGCTAGTAACAGTGTTACTAACTGACTGACTGAGCTAGTAACAGTGTTACTAACTGACTGACTGAGCTAGTAACAGTGTTACTAACTGACTGACTGAGCTAGTAACAGGGTGACTGACTGAGGAAATGTAGAGGAAGAAACAGGCCTATTGAGCTAGTAGAGCTGCCAGTCAGAGAGAGAGAGATCAGTGGGAGGTGGCGAGGTGATGGCAGGACAGATGGAGGGCTGACAGGGTGCATCAGACAACAGACAGGACCTAGACTGACACCTTGTCTTACAGCCTTAATCACCTCACAACCTAGAGATACAATAGGAACATTCCAGAAACATTTCTAACTCCTGCAGAACATTCCAGAAACGTTCTGAGACCCACTGATTCCAATATCATACTGTTATCACTGTCTGAAATCTCTCCCACCATTTCACAGCATGCAGACTGCTTTAGTGGAGAGGTGATGCAATCAGTGTGTAAAGCCCTGGGAAATCAACAGGACTTATTTATTCTCAACAAGCTATAACGCTCCACCACATCAAATTTAGATGCTGCATAAAACGTATTAAAAAGCTAATTCCCCCCCCCCCCCCCCCCCCCAAGCACTTTGAGATAATATTAGCCATGTAAACCCATAATGAAGTCTGCCAAAGTAACTACATCGATATTTTGGAAGCTACACACAGACCCACATGTACTTTTTGAACCTGTAGACTTCTTAGTGGAGGTTACGGACTGAGCTGTGTGTCAGCGGGCAACCACAGGGCTCAAGTGATGCGTCTAGTGCAGTAATGCCTAGGAAGAGAGGTAAGTTAAAAGATGATTGTGCCTTACGGTGGTTCTCAACCTTGTTTTGGTTACCGTACCACCGAGTACATCTTGCTCTGCCCGGAGTACCCCTGTTGTACCACATCATGCGCATTTTACCAGTAAGCTTACAGTCTCATGAGTCTGTGAATAGGCCAAGTAGCCCTGGTTGAAGACCTCTGGTTCATTGTATTCAGGCGATCAGATATGTACGAAGAAAAGAGCAGCCTCTTTTCCATTGGTAGCTAGATATGGTTCAGCGTGGGAGAAGAATCCACACAGTGAACGGTAGAGGGAGGCAAGCCACCAAGACGACCAGCCTTCACTAGCTACTTATGGAAGTGTCTGTGTGCTCCTATATCGTACTGTAGCGAGCTAGCTAACTACTCTCACCTCTTCTTTTTGTTCCCTCACTTTCTGTCTCTTTCTGTCCCTGTCTGCCTCCAGATTTAGCGCAGCTTCACACAATCTCATTACTGGAGGTGGACCACACAACATGTACTCAATTACCTGTGGCTGCTCTGCTCCCCTCCCCTCTGTCGCCTTCTTGTCCTTCGCCCTTCATCCCACTGTCTCAAACTCCCTCGCTTTTCCTCACCCATCCAATCTCCTCTTCCTCATCCAATCTCTCACAATGCCCTGCCCATAATAGTCCTATTGCTCCTCATCTCTCTCCTTCTCCTTCCTCCCTCCGTCTGTCTCGTTCCTCTTGGATCATGTACTAGCTAGCTCCAGCAGGTCTGTAGCATCAGCTGAGGGAAAATGTCATAAAGCTTCTACTGAACAATAATGAGAGCGAGCGAGAGAGAGAGAGAGAGAGGTGCAAAAATGACAAAATATTTAAAAAATATCATAAAGATCAATCCATTAAAAAAATACAAAATACTTGTATTTAGAAATGTATTTAATTATGAATGTTGTTGTTTATCTACCTTAGTTGAATGCACTGACTGTAAGTCCCTCTGGATAAGAGCGTCTGCTAAATTACCAAAATGTAAACGTTTATGTGAAAATGAACATACCAAAATAAACTGCAAAGCACACTGGGTATTAATGATTGGCCTTGTTTTTTTGGCGTCATGTCTTGATGGGATACAGCTTAACCTAATTCTCCTAACCTGTTATGTTAATTCTTCTAAACCTGTTATGTTAATTCTCCTAAACCTGCTATGAAAATTCAAATTTTGACAAAAAGCTGTATCCCTTCTAGACAAGACTTTGTTTCTGGGCGGAGCTCATTAGAATAATAACTCAGCATTTGCAACCATCCATTTTTACATTTAGTTCATTTAGCGGATACTTTTATCACATCATAGTACCATCAGACGTCTGATACCAACGCAGGGTGAAATGCAGCCACAAAATGATATAGAAAAGTATTTTGAAAATACAAATTACAGCTCTCAAAAGAATCTTGTTAAAATAAAATGTATTGTGAGTGTAGTCCAGCTCAGTGTAATACATATTTCAAATACATGTAACAGAAATACTGCCCATCTCTGGGGAGAGAGCGGGAGAGAGAGACAGCACCCACCCGGGAACAGTCTCCATTTCCTCAGGAATAAATTCATAGCATCTCTCTCTCTCACTTACTATGAAGGATGATGACACTAACATTGAGCCACTAACACAATTACAGAGATAGAGTGGGAAAGACGGAGAGACAGAGAGAGGAAGAGACAGAAAGAGGTGGAATGATTGAGAAGAGAGAGGGTGGGAGAAGAAAAGAGAAAACAAGAAGAGAGGGATGGAGAGGAAGGGTCTGAGACTGAGAAAGAGAGAGAGAGGGATAGAGAGAGAGGGATAGAGAGAGAGGGATAGAGAGAGAGGGATAGAGAGAGAGGGATAGAGAGAGAGGGATAGAGAGAGAGGGATAGAGAGAGAGGGATAGAGAGAGAGAGATAGAGAGAGAGAGATAGAGAGAGAGAGGGATAGAGAGAGCAGGATAGAGAGAGAGAGATAGAGAGAGAGGGATAGAGAGAGCAGGATAGAGAGAGAGAGAGAGAGAGAGAGAGAAAGGGGATAGAGAGAGAGAGAAAGGGGATAGAGAGAGAGAGGGATAGAGAGAGAGAGAAAGGGGATAGAGAGAGAGGGATAGAGAGAGAGGGATAGAGAGAGCAGGATAGAGAGAGAGAGAAAGGGGATAGAGAGAGAGAGAAAGGGGATAGAGAGAGAGAGGGATAGAGAGAGAGAGAGGGATAGAGAGAGAGAGAAAGGGGATAGAGAGAGAGAGAAAGGGGATAGAGAGAGAGAGAGAAAGGGGATAGAGAGAGCAGGATAGAGAGAGAGAGAAAGGGGAAAGAGAGAGAGGGATAGAGAGAGCAGGATAGAGAGAGAGAGAAAGGGGATAGAGAGAAAGGGATAGAGAGAGCAGGATAGAGAGAGAGAGAAAGGGGAAAGAGAGAGAGGGATAGAGAGAGCAGGATAGAGAGAGAGAGAAAGGGGATAGAGAGAAAGGGATAGAGAGAAAGAGATGAAAGCTGATGTCCCTATCTAGATACAGGTCTTTCCAGCTCTATCCATCACCATGTCTCTCATCAACTTCCTCCCCCTTCAGACACACTGACACCAGCCAGGCATCAGGACCCTTCCCACAGACCACACTGACACCAGCCAGGCATCAGGACCCTTCCCACAGACCACACTGACACCAGCCAGGCATCAGGACCCTTCCTACAGACCACACTGACACCAGCCAGGCATCAGGACCCTTCCTACAGACCACACTGACACCAGCCAGGCATCAGGACCCTTCCTACAGACCACACTGACACCAGCCAGGCATCAGGACACTAACCACAGACCACACTAAATAAAAAAAGACATTAGGCCTATTCATTTACAATAATGATGAATCATTTTCCAAACATGACCCTCAAAGAAATGAACATCCGCATGCTTTCAATATGTATTTTTTGCACGTACCTGTTGAGGCTGGCAGTGGTAACCCAGACATGAAATATCGTGTGTGTGTGTGTGTGTGTGTGTGTGTGTGTGTGTGTGTGTGTGTGTGTGTGTGTGTGTGTGTGTGTGTGTGTGTGTGTGCTCTCCGATCCAGAGTGGTTGGGTCAGAAGTCAAATGAATGTAATGAAGAAGTGTGTCTGCAAAAATGTAGCGATGCAATGCTTTTTTTTCTTTCTTCAAGCCTCCTCTGCCTTCAGCTAAAAGCCTCCTCTGCCGCCAGCTACAAGCCTCCTCTGCCTCCAGCTACAAGCCTCCTCTGCCTCCAGCTACAAGCCTCCTCTGCCTCCAGCTACAAGCCTCCTCTGCCTCCAGCTACAAGCCTCCTCTGCCTCCAGCTAAAAGCCTCCTCTGCCGCCAGCTACAAGCCTCCTCTGCCTCCAGCTACAAGCCTCCTCTGCCTCCAGCTACAAGCCTCCTCTGCCTCCAGCTACAAGCCTCCTCTGCCGCCAGCTACAAGCCTCCTCTGCCTCCAGCTACAAGCCTCCTCTGCCTCCAGCTACAAGCCTCCTCTGCCTCCAGCTACAAGCCTCCTCAGCCTCCAGCTACAAGCCTCCTCTGCCGCCAGCTACAAGCCTCCTCTGCCGCCAGCTACAAGCCTCCTCTGCCGCCAGCTACAAGCCTCCTCTGCCGCCAGCTACAAGCCTCCTCTGCCGCCAGCTACAAGCCTCCAAGCCTCCTCTGCCGCCAGCTACAAGCCTCCAAGCCTCCTCTGCTGCCAGCTACAAGCCTCCAGCTACAAGCCTCCTCTGCCGCCAGCTACAAGCCTCCTCTGCCGCCAGCTACAAGCCTCCTCTGCCGCCAGCTACAAGCCTCCTCTGCCGCGACACAACCTGTCATTACTGAGACTGGAAAACCATGTTACACAGAGAAACAACCTGTCATTACTGAGACTGGAAAACCATGTTACATAGAGACACAACCTGTCATTACTGAGACTGGAAAACCATGTTACAGAGAGAGAAGCAACCTGTCATTACTGAGACTGGGAAACCATGTTACACAGAGAAACAACCTGTCATTACTGAGACTGGGAAACCATGTTACACAGAGAAACAACCTGTCATTACTGAGACTGGGAAACCATGTTACACAGAGAAACAACCTGTCATTACTGAGACTGGGAAACCATGTTACATAGAGACACAACCTGTCATTACTGAGACTGGAAAACCATGTTACAGAGAGAGAAGCAACCTGTCATTACTGAGACTGGGAAACCATGTTACATAGAGAAACAACCTGTCATTACTGAGACTGGAAAACCATGTTACAGAGAGACACAACCTGTCGTTACTGAGACTGGAAAACCATGTTACATAGAGACACAACCTGTCATTACTGAGACTGGAAAACCATGTTACATAGAGACACAACCTGTCATTACTGAGACTGGAAAACCATGTTACAGAGAGAGAAGCAACCTGTCATTACTGAGACTGGAAAACCATGTTACAGACAGACACAACCTGTCGTTACTGAGCCTGGAAAACCATGTTACACAGAGAAACAACCTGTCATTACTGAGACTGGGAAACCATGTTACATAGAGAAGCAACCTGTCATTACTGAGACTGGAAAACCATGTTACATAGAGACACAACCTGTCATTACTGAGACTGGGAAACCATGTTACATAGAGACACAACCTGTCATTACTGAGACTGGGAAACCATGTTACATAGAGACACAACCTGTCATTACTGAGACTGGAAAACCATGTTACATAGAGACACAACCTGTCATTACTGAGCCTGGAAAACCATGTTACAGAGAGACACAACCTGTCGTTACTGAGACTGGAAAACCATGTTACATAGAGACACAACCTGCCGTTACTGAGACTGGAAAACCATGTTACAGAGAGAGAAGCAACCTGTCATTACTGAGACTGGAAAACCATGTTACAGAGAGAAGCAACCTGTCATTACTGAGACTGGAAAACCATGTTACATAGAGACACAACCTGTCATTACTGAGACTGGAAAACCATGTTACAGAGAGAGAAGCAACCTGTCATTACTGAGACTGGGAAACCATGTTACATAGAGACACAACCTGTCGTTACTGAGACTGGAAAACCATGTTACAGAGAAACAACCTGTCATTACTGAGACTGGAAAACCATGTTACATAGAGACACAACCTGTCGTTACTGAGACTGGGAAACCATGTTACACAGAGAAACAACCTGTCATTACTGAGACTGGGAAACCATGTTACACAGAGAAACAACCTGTCATTACTGAGACTGGGAAACCATGTTACACAGAGAAACAACCTGTCATTACTGAGACTGGGAAACCATGTTACATAGAGACACAACCTGTCATTACTGAGACTGGAAAACCATGTTACAGAGAGAGAAGCAACCTGTCATTACTGAGACTGGGAAACCATGTTACATAGAGAAACAACCTGTCATTACTGAGACTGGAAAACCATGTTACAGAGAGACACAACCTGTCGTTACTGAGACTGGAAAACCATGTTACATAGAGACACAACCTGTCATTACTGAGACTGGAAAACCATGTTACATAGAGACACAACCTGTCATTACTGAGACTGGAAAACCATGTTACATAGAGAAGCAACCTGTCATTACTGAGACTGGAAAACCATGTTACATAGAGACACAACCTGTCATTACTGAGACTGGAAAACCATGTTACAGAGAGAGAAGCAACCTGTCATTACTGAGACTGGAAAACCATGTTACAGACAGACACAACCTGTCGTTACTGAGCCTGGAAAACCATGTTACACAGAGAAACAACCTGTCATTACTGAGACTGGGAAACCATGTTACATAGAGAAGCAACCTGTCATTACTGAGACTGGAAAACCATGTTACATAGAGACACAACCTGTCATTACTGAGACTGGGAAACCATGTTACATAGAGACACAACCTGTCATTACTGAGACTGGGAAACCATGTTACATAGAGACACAACCTGTCATTACTGAGACTGGAAAACCATGTTACATAGAGACACAACCTGTCATTACTGAGCCTGGAAAACCATGTTACAGAGAGACACAACCTGTCGTTACTGAGACTGGAAAACCATGTTACATAGAGACACAACCTGCCGTTACTGAGACTGGAAAACCATGTTACAGAGAGAGAAGCAACCTGTCATTACTGAGACTGGAAAACCATGTTACAGAGAGAAGCAACCTGTCATTACTGAGACTGGAAAACCATGTTACATAGAGACACAACCTGTCATTACTGAGACTGGAAAACCATGTTACAGAGAGAGAAGCAACCTGTCATTACTGAGACTGGGAAACCATGTTACATAGAGACACAACCTGTCGTTACTGAGACTGGAAAACCATGTTACAGAGAAACAACCTGTCATTACTGAGACTGGAAAACCATGTTACATAGAGACACAACCTGTCGTTACTGAGACTGGAAAACCATGTTACAGACAGACACAACCTGTCGTTACTGAGCCTGGAAAACCATGTTACATAGAGAAACAACCTGTCATTACTGAGACTGGAAAACCATGTTACATAGAGACACAACCTGTCATTACTGAGACTGGAAAACCATGTTACATAGAGACACAACCTGTCGTTACTGAGACTGGGAAACCATGTTACAGAGAAACAACCTGTCGTTACTGAGACTGGAAAACCATGTTACATAGAGACACAACCTGTCATTACTGAGCCTGGAAAACCATGTTACAGAGAGACACAACCTGTCGTTACTGAGACTGGAAAACCATGTTACATAGAGACACAACCTGCCGTTACTGAGACTGGAAAACCATGTTACAGAGAGAGAAGCAACCTGTCATTACTGAGACTGGAAAACCATGTTACATAGAGAAGCAACCTGTCATTACTGAGACTGGAAAACCATGTTACATAGAGACACAACCTGTCATTACTGAGACTGGAAAACCATGTTACAGAGAGAGAAGCAACCTGTCATTACTGAGACTGGGAAACCATGTTACATAGAGACACAACCTGTCGTTACTGAGACTGGAAAACCATGTTACAGAGAAACAACCTGTCATTACTGAGACTGGAAAACCATGTTACATAGAGACACAACCTGTCGTTACTGAGACTGGAAAACCATGTTACAGACAGACACAACCTGTCGTTACTGAGCCTGGAAAACCATGTTACATAGAGAAACAACCTGTCATTACTGAGACTGGAAAACCATGTTACATAGAGACACAACCTGTCATTACTGAGACTGGGAAACCATGTTACAGAGAAACAACCTGTCATTACTGAGACTGGAAAACCATGTTACACAGAGACACAACCTGTCGTTACTGAGACTGGGAAACCATGTTACATAGAGACACAACCTGTCGTTACTGAGCCTGGAAAACCATGTTACATAGAGACACAACCTGTCGTTACTGAGCCTGGAAAATCATGGTCAAGAGAAGCTCAGGAAAAGGACATTGGGGATAGAGAGACAGACAGAATTAATGAATGAGACCCCCAGAACAACATCAGGAGTCAAGGCTTTCCCCTCAAATTGAATCAATCGTTTTTTTGTTCAACTGGCATACAAACACATGCGGTCGCTAGGTCACTGTTCCACATCTACCCTATTAGTTAATGTGTCACTCTAACCACACAGAGACATGTCACTGGCCCTGTCTGAGCTGGTAGTAACACTGATGTAGTAACATTGACGAACAGGGTTATACCATGAGGAGAGGAAGGGGGCTCTTAATGATTCATCATGACTCACCAGAAGGGAGAAAAAGAGAGAAAGACATGAACCAACTCACTACCTCTAGTGTAGAGGGGGATCTGAACTACCTCTAGTGCAGAGGGGGATCTGAACTACCTCTAGTGCAGAGGGGGATCTGAACTACCTCTAGTGCAGAGGGGGATCTGAACTACCTCTAGTGTAGAGGGGGATCTGAACTACCTCTAGTGTAGAGGTTGGATCTGAAGTACCTCTGGTGTAGAGGTTGGATCTGAACTACCTCTAGTGCAGAGGGGGATCTGAACTACCTCTAGTGCAGAGGGGGATCTGAACTACCTCTAGTGTAGAGGGGGATCTGAACTACCTCTAGTGTAGAGGTTGGATCTGAAGTACCTCTGGTGTAGAGGTTGGATCTGAACTACCTCTAGTGCAGAGGGGGATCTGAACTACCTCTAGTGCAGAGGGGGATCTGAACTACCTCTGGTGTAGAGGGGAATCTGAACTGCCTCTAGTGCAGAGGGGGATCTGAACTACCTCTAGTGCAGAGGGGGATCTGAACTACCTCTAGTGTAGAGGGGGATCTGAACTACCTCTGGTGTAGAGGTTGGATCTGAACTACCTCACTACCTCTAGGGTGGGGTGATCTGGGGGGAAAAACAGGCTGGAAATTAGAGAAATTGATGACATGTTGATAGATGAGCTGAAACCCTGAAGGGTGTAAGATAATGCATGGTGGTTTTTCTGTGTTTCTGCTTCAGGCAGGTTGAACAACGTTACTCACACCTCTGTTTACTCCACCTGTCACTAACACCCTCCTCCTGGAACAACTGGGAGAGGGGGGAAAAGGAGGACAGAAAAGGGGACAGGAGGGATGGAGGTATGTCATAGCAGGGACACTGGCCGATGCTGAGCTCATATAGCACGCTGATCACCATAACACTGATCAGCTGTTGGAACACATGGGTCATATTGGAACGGAACCAGATCAACCTCTACCCTAGAGGTAGTTCTACCTACTGTACACTTTCATTCAGTTGGTAGAGCATGGTGGCTCAGTTGGTAGAGCATGGTGTTTGCAACGCCAGCGTTGTGGGTTCGATTCCCACGGGGGACCAGTACCGGGAAAAAAATGTATGAAATGTATGCATTCACTACTGTAAGTCGCTCTGGATAAGAGCGTCTGCTAAATGACTAAAATGTAAATGTAATTCAGTGCAGTCAGAAAGTATTCAGACCCCTTCCCTTTTTCTACAGCCTTATTGTAAAATGTATTAAATATATATCAAATCTACACACAATACCCCATAATGACAAAGAGAAAACAGGTTTTTAAACATTTTAGCAAATGTATTAAACATGAAAAACAGAAATTCCTTATTTACAGAAATATTCAGACCCTATGAGACCTAAAATGAGCTCAGGTACATCCTGTTCCCATTGATCATCCTTGAGATGTTTCTACAACTTGATTGGAGTCCACCTGTGGTAAATTCAATTGATTGGACACACCAGTCTATATGAGGTCCCACAGTTGACAGTGCATGTCGGAGCAAAAATCAAACCATGTGGTTGAAGGAGACAGGATTGTGTCGAGGCACAGATCTGGGGAAGGGTACCAATAAATGTCAGCAGCATCGAAGGTCCCCAAGAACACAGTGGCCTCCATCATTCTTAAATGGAAGAAGTTTGGAACCACCAAGACTCTTCCTAGAGCTGGTCTCCCGGGCCAAACTCAGCAATCGGAGGACAAGGGTGGTGACCAAGAACCTGATGGTCACTCTGACAGAGCTCCAGAATTCCTCTGTGGAGATGAGAGAACGTTCCAGAAGGGCAACCATCTCTGCAGCACTCCACCAAATCAGGCCTTTATGGTAGAGTGGCTAGACGGAAGCCACTCCTCAGTAAAAGGCACATGACAGCCTGCTTGGAGTTTGCCAAAGTGCACCTAAAGGACTCTCAGACCGTGAGAAACAAGATTCTCTGATCTGATGAAACCAAGATTGAACTATTTGGCCTGAATGCCAAGCGTCACTTCTGGAGGAAACCTGGCACCATCCCTACGGTGAAGCATGGTGGTGGCAGCATCATACTGTGGGGATGTTTTTCAGCGGCAGGTACTGGGAGATTAGTCAGGATTGCGGGAAAGATGAATGGAGCAAAGTACAGAGATCCTTGATGAAAACCTGCTCCAGAGTGATCAGGACCTCCGACTGGGGGTGAAGTTTCACCTTCCAAAAGGACAACGCCCCAAAGTCTCTGAATGTACTTGAGTGGCCCAGCCAGAGCCCGGACTAGAACCCGATCGAACATCTCTGGAGAGACATGAAAAAAGCTGCGCAGCGACGCTCCCCATCCAACCTGACAGAGCTTGAGAGGATCTGCAAAGAAGAATGGAAGAAACTCCCCAAATACAGGTGTGCCAAGCTTGTAGTGTTTTCCCAAGAAGACTTGATGCTGTAATCGCTGTCAAAGGTGCTTCAACAAAGTACTGAGTAAAGGGTCTGAATACTTATATAAAATGTCATATTTCAGTTTCTTATTTTTAATAAATGTGCAAACAAACAAAAACACATTTTGCTTTTCATTATAGGCTATTGTGTGTAGATTGATGAGAGCAAAAAATATATTTAATCCATTTTAGAATAAGGCTGTAACGTAACAAAATGTGGAAAATACTTTCTGAATGCCCGGTATTAACCTAAACATGTAAGGCTCAAAGACAAACAGAAACTCAGTCCACTGTCCAGTTCTTAACAGGTACCTGTTCATCTATCCATGGATGCCTGTGCAGCAGCAGCATGAAAGGCTATATGAGAAACACTCCTGGAGGGAGAGGCAGTGTGTCTGAGGGGGGAGAGGAGGCAGTGTGTCTGAGGGGGGAGAGGAGGCAGTGTGTCTGAGCGAGGGGGGAGAGGAGGCAGTGTGTCTGAGCGAGGGGGGAGAGGAGGCAGTGTGTCTGAGGGGGGAGAGGAGGCAGTGTGTCGGGGGGGAGAGGAGGCAGTGTGTCTGAGAGGGGAGAGGAGGCAGTGTGTCTGAGCGAGGGGGGAGAGGAGGCAGTGTGTCTGAGGGGGGAGAGGAGGCAGTGTGTCTGAGCGAGGGGGTAGAGGAGGCAGTGTGTCTGAGCGAGGGGGAAGAGGAGGCAGTGTGTCTGGGGGGGAGAGGAGGCAGTGTGTCTGAGCGAGGGGGGAGAGGAGGCAGTGTGTCTGAGCGAGGGGGGAGAGGAGGCAGTGTGTCTGAGCGAGGGGGGAGAGGAGGCAGTGTGTCTGAGGGGGGAGAGGAGGCAGTGTGTCTGAGGGGGGAGAGGAGGCAGTGTGTCTGGGGGAGAGGAGGCAGTGTGTCTGAGCGAGGGGGGAGAGGAGGCAGTGTGTCTGAGGGGGGAGAGGAGGCAGTGTGTCTGAGCGAGGGGGGAGAGGAGGCAGTGTGTCTGAGGGGGGAGAGGAGGCAGTGTGTTTGGGGGAAGCAAAGTGAATTCCCCTCTGGGGCCAATTCATACAGCGATCTCTGGTGAAACAGAGGAGTTGTAAATTGTTTCCAGCGTTTTCTCCTCTCTCCTCCTTTCACCCCACTATTCTCCTCAGCTTAATTGGCACTTACACAGGTCTGACAATAGCCTCACTCTCGTGAGATCCAAGGCCGCTCAGACAGACAGTCTGATGGTGCGTACACACACACACACACACACACACACACACACACACACACACACACACACACCCCTCCTCCTCTCACATGAGATAACGAACACAGACAGCAAATCTGCTCCAACACCTTAAAGGAAAAACACAATGAAAATGTAGGTGTGGTATGGTTCTTCATTCATTCACCATGGTCTGTTCCATCCTATCAACAGTCTCCCCTGCACCGCCAGCCCTCCCTCCACCACCAGGGACAGCGGCTCAGTGATTAGCAGGTGTGCAGAAATAGTGAGGTAGAGCTGATATTCTGACAGGGAAAGTCATCGACACCCCTAGCAGGCTATATAAACAACTAGAACCCCTCTCCTGGTTGCTGTTTTCATTTGGTGACAAATGGTTTGTAAAAAAAAAAAAAAATCAAATGGGCTTGATTGATACTTTTACCATCAAGGACCAATCTGGAAACGAGTGTTTTAATGAATACTTCTTAGTGCTATCATCTGGGAACACATATTATTGTATAGGTTTTTACACAAATCAATTGTCACACACACAGATGTATTATCACCATCCCACAAATCCTTGGAGAACCCAAGACACAGCATGGTCCGACCATGTGTCCTCTCTTTCAGGTCCCACCAAAAGTATCACCTACACCAGCTATTGGAGAGTGGCTTTACAATGAAGCTCTGGAGGAATTTGTTACCAGGTCGAAAATCAACATCATTCTATCGACGGAGATTCATAACAGAGAGAATCCTCATGGATAAGTCAACCGTTGTGTACACATTTGCGCGTAATAGCGTTACGCACAGTGAGGTGTCCAGTGCCCACATTCAAGCTGCTCGCTCATATGGTGATGAAAGCGCAATGGAAATGTGTAATTCCAGGAAAAACAAAATGTGAAGTGAGTCTGGACTGCCCATCTCGAACCTCTCCTCACGGTGGACTGTGAAAATATAGCCCAGTTTCTCTCATTCATTGTCTATTGACAAAATGCAGGCAACGCCTCGATAATCGGCGCTGGAGCTGTTATTTATGATAACATGGCTGTAATATGGTCACCATGGTCACACGTTATATATGTACCAGCCCAGACCCCACCTCAAAAACTCGTTTATATCACCTATTGCCTTTTTCAATATAACCATGAACAATTTTGTCATCATAGGTTAATACAGTAAATAAGTTGTCATACCCAAAGTGTTTTTAAAATATATATATATATATATATATATATATATATATATATATATATATATATATATATATATATATATATTTCCTCGTCTAGTCCTATTTGACAACTGTTGCTTGGCACAATGTTTCCCACTAAGATATTGGCTCATTTATAATATCCAGTTATTCCATCAAACGTTTGAATAGTCTACAATAGCCTACAGTCAGATACCATTGCCACTGTGACCATCCCTTCTTCGATAACTATAAACGGACTATTTATAGATTGACCAAAAAATAACTGTCAACTCACGTGTCGAAGTTCTTGCGTGCGGTCTTTCATGATCACTTATGTTACCACTTGTCCGACTCTCTCTCTCTCTCCGTAACGCCCCTTTATGAATGTAGTGGCGGTGATGGTTTCTCCGCTTATTCTTGATATTTTCTATAATCTTCAGAGGAGCGGTGGCAAAAAGCAGAGAGCAGACGGGTGTCCAAACGCGGAGTGCGCGCTTCAGTCGGCTGGTGGATGGGAAGCTGGCAGCGTGATTCCTCGTCAGTGTTTTGGAAGGTGGGACTCCCTAAGGGTTGACGCGCTTGAAAGGTGAGGCTATCCGGTTTTTTCCCCACACATGAATCCCCAGTGTTCCTCGCATCAGATTATATCCCCATATCAAAATGCATTCTGATGCAACATATTTCCCCCCCTAAAAGACCACAGGCGGGAACATGAAATGGACACGGTTTAACACGTCGCCTAGAGGACGATAACGCCCAAGTGAGCCCTGATATTTCTGGAGGAAGCCATTTGTTGTGCAAGAGCGGCCTCTATAGGTATAAAAGACAGCAGGGTTTAAATTATTGTAGATCTGTCGCCGACCTTATTAATCGATTCCTAATGATTGCTACCCGATTCTGTATAAACTAATCTATACATGCATTATGCATGAATGTAGTGGGAATTATACAATAGATTACACCATTAATACATTGTTTGGATTCATTACATTTACATTTTGTAATTTAGCAGACGCTCTTATCCAGAGCGACTTACAGTAGTGAATGCATAATTATTTTTTATTTTTTTTCGTACTGGCCCCCCGTGGGAATCGAACCCACAACCCTGGCGTTGCAAACACCATGCTCTACCAACTGAACCACACGGGACCTATGTCATGTGTCTGTGCAGTAGTGATCTCGTTCATAGACACTTCCACTAGCATGGAGAAGAGCTGAGTCATGTTAGAGAACATGTTTCTTATCACAGAGATAAGACGAATGTTGTTCAGTTAATAACACTGCATTCAAATGAATGAGGCCATCGACAATGTAATACGGCAGATCTCAAAATAATTACATGTAGCCCACAGGCCTGGGATGACTATTGGCCTCTAAATTACATGAATATTCACTGGTATTGATATGGGCCTATGAAACAAGTCATCAAATCAAATTTTATTTGTCACATGTGCCGAATACAACAGGTGTTGACCTTACCGTGAAATGCTTACTCACAAGCCCTTTACCAACAATGCAGTTCAAGACATGTTAGAGAACATATGTTTAATTCAAGCTTTCAAACAAATATCAAACATTTAAAATAGAATATGCAGCTTGAGGGGAAATTATCTAGTCCAGATGAATGGGTCTAAGATCAGAGAGGGGAATTTATTTTCTTTGCTGTCCATTTGTTGCTGATGTCCATCATGTCCTAGAGGGGCCCATTTCTGTCCCGAGGATTGGGACCATGTCCTAGAGAGGGGCCAGTTTCTGTCCAGAGGATTGGGACCACGTCCTAGAGAGGGGCCCGTTTCTGTCCAGAGGATTGGGACCATGTCCTAGAGAGGGGCCCGTTTCTGTCCAGAGGATTAGGACCACGTCCTAGAGAGGGGCCCGTTTCTGTCCAGAGGATTGGGACCACGTCCTAGAGAGGGGCCCGTTTCTGTCCAGAGGATTGGGACCATGTCCTAGAGAGGGGCCCGTTTCTGTCCAGAGGATTGGGACCACTTCCTAGAGAAGGGCCCGTTTCTGTCCCGAGGATTGGGACCACATCCTAGAGAGGGGCCCGTTTCTGTCCAGAGGATTGGGACCATGTCCTAGAGAGGGGCCCGTTTCTGTCCAGATTCTGTCCGCAGGACAGTAGTACTCCATAAGGGTGAATCTCCAGGCCGGAACACACAGGACTGACTGGGGTTTAGAAGTGAGGCCTTCTCTGCCGGACAGTGTACTGTGTGTCAGCTCGAACTTCCCTGAGAGACAGAACACACCACAGACAGTAAAAGACCAGCCTTTCTGTTACAGAGCCTAATGGCTTCACCAAATGGGGTTGTAAGCTGTATGAATGTCATAAGTTGATGGTACTAATGTTGACCTGTACAGGATCACCACCCAATGAGACAGTGTAGACAGAGGGGTACATACCTGCTGTCTTCTCAATGAGACAGTGTAGACAGGGGGTACATACCTGCCCTGTCTTCTCAATGAGACAGTGTAGACGGGGGGTACATACCTGCTCTGTCTTCTCAATGAGACAGTGTAAACAGAGGGGTACATACCTGCTCTGTCTTCTCAATGAGACAGTGTAAACAGGGGGTACATACCTGCCCTGTCTTCTCAATGAGACAGTGTAAACGGGGGTACATACCTGCTCTGTCTTCTCAATGAGACAGTGTAAACAGGGGGTACATACCTGCCCTGTCTTCTCAATGAGACAGTGTAGACAGAGGGGTTCATACCTGCTCTGTCTTCTCAATGAGACAGTGTAGATGAGGAGTACATACCTGCTCTGTCTTCTCAATGAGACAGTGTAAACAGAGGGGTACATACCTGCTCTGTCTTCTCAATGAGACAGTGTAGACAGAGGGGTACATACCTGCTCTGTCTTCTCAATGAGACAGTGTAAACAGGGGGTACATACCTGCCCTGTCTTCAATGAGACAGTGTAGACAGAGGGGTTCATACCTGCTCTGTCTTCTCAATGAGACAGTGTAGATGAGGAGTACATACCTGCTCTGTCTTCTCAATGAGACAGTGTAGACAGGGGGGTACATACCTGCTCTGTCTTCTCAATGAGACAGTGTAAACAGGGGGTACATACCTGCCCTGTCTTCTCAATGAGACAGTGTAAACAGAGGGGTACATACCTGCCCTGTCTTCTCAATGAGACAGTGTAGACAGGGGGTACATACCTGCTCTGTCTTCTCAATGAGAAGTGCTTTGTCTTCTCAATGAGACAGTGTAGTTGAGGAGTACATACCTGCTCTGTCTTCTCAAGGAGACAGTGTAAACAGAGGGGTACATACCTGCTCTGTCTTCTCAATGAGACAGTGTAAACAGAGGGGTACATACCTGCCCTGTCTTCTCAATGAGACAGTGTAGACAGGGGGTACATACCTGCCCTGTCTTCTCAATGAGACAGTGTAAACAGAGGGGTACATACCTGCCCTGTCTTCTCAATGAGACAGTGTAGACAGAGGGGTACATACCTGCCCTGTCTTCTCAATGAGACAGTGTAAACAGAGGTACATACCTGCCCTGTCTTCTCAATGAGACAGTGTAAACAGAGGTACATACCTGCCCTGTCTTCTCAATGAGACAGTGTAGACAGGGGGGGTACATACCTGCTTTGTCTTCTCAATGAGAGTGTAGACAGGGGGTACATACCTGCCCTGTCTTCTCAATGAGAGTGTAGACAGGGGGGTTCATACAGTTGAAGTCGGAAGTTTACATACACTTAGGTTGGAGTCAATAAAACTCGTTTTTCAACCCTCCACATGTTTCTTGTTAACAAACTATAGTTTTGGCAAGTCAGGTAGGACATCTACTTTGTGCATGGCACAAGTCATTTTTCCAACAATTGTTTACAGACAGATTATTTCACTTATAATTCACTGTATCACAATTCCAGTGGGTCAGAAGTTTACATACACTAAGTTGACTGTGCCTTTAAACAGCTTGGAAAATTCCAGAAAATTATGTAATGGCTTTAGAAGCTTCTGATAGACATCATTTGAGTCAATTGGAGGTGTACCTGTGGATGTATTTCAAGGCCTACCTTCAAACTCAATGCCTCTTTGCTTGACATCATGGGAAAACCAAAAGAAATCAGCCAAGACCTCAGAAAATTTGATGAAGTCTGGTTCATCCTTGGGAGCAATTTCCAAACGCCTGAAGGTACCACGTTCATCTGTACAAACAATAGTACGCAAGTATAAACACCATGGGACCACGCAGCCGTCATACCATTCAGGAAGGAGACGCGTTCTGTCTCCTAGAGATGAACATACTTTGGTGCGAAAAGTGCAAATCAATCCCAGAACAACAGCAAAGGACCTTGTGAAGATGAGATGCTGGTGGAAACGGGTACAAAAGTATCTATATCCACAGTAAAACAAGTCCTATAATGACATAACCTGAAAGGCCGCTCAGCAAGGAAGAAGCCACTGCTCCAAAACCACCATAAAAAAGGAAGACTACGGTTTGCAACTGCACATGGGGACAAAGATTGTACTTTTTAGAGAAATGTCCTCTGGTCTGATGAAACAAAAATAGAACTGTTTGGCCATAATGACCATCGTTATGTTTGGAGGAAAAGGGGGAGGCTTGCAAGCCGAAGAACACCATCCCAACCATGAAGCACGGGGTGGCAGCATCATGTTGTGGGGGTGCTTTGCTGCAGGAGGGACTGGTGCACTTCACAAAATAGATGGCATCATGAGGCAGGAAAATTATGTAGATATATTGAAGCAACATCTCAAGACATCAGTCAGGAAGTTAAAGCTTGGTCGCAAATGGGTCTTCCAAATGGACAATGACCCCAAGCATACTTCCAAAGTTGTGGCAAAATGGCTTAAGGACAACTAAGTCAAGGTACTGGAGTGGCCATCACAAAGCCCTGACCTCAATCCTATAGAAAATGTGTGGGCAGAACTGAAAAAGTGTGTGCGAGCAAGGAGGCCTACAAACCTGACTCAGTTACACCAGCTCTGTCAGGAGGAATGGGCCAAAATTCACCCAACTTATTGTGGGAAGCTTGTGGAAGGCTACCTGAAAAGTTTGACCCAAGTTAAACAATTTAAAGGCAATGCTACCAAATACTAATTGAGTGAATGTAAACTTCTGACTCACTGAGAATGTGATGAAAGAAATAAAAGCTGAAATAAATCATTCTCTCTACTATTATTCTGACATTTCACATTCTTAAAATAAAGTGGTGATCCTAACTGACCTAAGACGGGGAATTTTTACTAGGATTAAATGTCAGGAATTGTGAAAAACTGAGTTTAAATGTATTTGGCTAAGGTGTATGTAAACTTCCGACTTCAACTGAACCTGCCCTGTCTTCTCAATGAGACAGTGTAGACAGAGGGGTACATACCTGCCCTGTCTTCTCAATGAGACAGTGTAGACAGAGGGGTACATACATGACCTGTCTTCTCAATGAGACAGTGTAGACAGAGGGGTACATACCTGCCCTGTCTTCTCAATGAGACAGTGTAGACAGAGGGGTACATACCTGCCCTGTCTTCTCAATGAGACAGTGTAGACAGAGGGGTACATACCTGCTCTGTCTTCTCAATGAGACAGTGTAGACAGAGGGGTACATACCTGCCCTGTCTTCTCAATGAGACAGTGTAGACAGAGGGGTACATACCTGCCCTGTCTTCTCAATGAGACAGTGTAGACAGAGGGGTACATACCTGCTCTGTCTTCTCCTCCCCTCCAGGATCCAGTCTTTCCCTTCTTTGCAGACTTGCCCTTCATGTTCTTAAAGCGAGATCTTCACGAAGACAAACAGGAAATAACCTCCAGCAGACATAGGAAGTGATTGAGACACCTCAGCTCTAATCAACCTGTAGTTATTTTTACTCAACTTTAACTTCAATCTGCTCCATGTCTCGTGACAGATTGTAAATTACGTCACGCTGCTTGCTAAGCGAGTACCACTTCCTCCTGATTCGGCTCATACCAAGGCTGGACCCAGCAAACACCCAGCAAACACTGCAGAAACCCGTGACCGCCCACCTGAAGCAGCTAACCCAATTGCGCCACCTTAAAGCTAGCTATTCAGCAGGCGCAAGTGGAGACACTAAGGCTGAACAGTGAGTTTCCCAAATCCCCATCTGCCAAATCATGTGTTGTCAGAGGGAGGAAAAGCTGCCGGGCAGTAATTGTAGTCAGGCAGGACGACAGCCCTCTATGTCCATCTGGGTCCTTCAAACTCATCAGGGCAGGGAAATGTGCCTGGCCTGACCTGAGGAAAAGACCTACCCAATGTCATCTACCCAACTACGCTAGTACTTTTATTAATAAGTATTTTCTTTAACATAATGGTGGTAATTAAGCATTACAACATGTCTAAAGTTGACAATGTTATTAATCACTTTACCTCTGTCCTGTGAATTGGACTTGATTTGGGACAGTCCTGTCCACCGTCTCTGACCCCAGCCCCTGAAAACACAAGCCATCAGCGTTCAGCACTCAAGACTGCATAGTCTCTCGAAATAAAACTCCCGTTCTTTTCCTCACCTTGGTTTGGTTTTCAGGAAGTCTACCCAACAGACACAGGAAGAACCTGAGAAAAAGGATGTCAGTTTGACATTTAAGCACCAACAACATTTACACTTGAGTAATTTAGCAGACACTCTTATCCAGAGAGACTTGCAGTTAGTACATTCATCTTAAGGTAACTAGGTGAGACAACCACATATGAGTCATACTAAAGTCAAACTTCTCCTCATTAAAGCAGCTGTCAGCAGTCAGTTAAGTAAGAAAAGGACGAGTGTTTGTGCAAGAAAGACTTGTTGTTTTATTTCTAGAATGACCACCATAGACGCTGTCATTATGCACTTTAACTGGGGAGCGATGACTATTAATAGTATGCATTTGTATTTGCCAAAGGGTCAAATCATTACATCTCTAACAAGCTCTGTACACACAACATTAATCAATAAAACTAATTTATTGGCTAGATATTTCAACTCTGTATGGTAAGCGTTAAATGTCTGACTGAAAAGGCTTATGATTCTGCTTTGAGCCACATCTCATTCCAGATACGTTAACAATCACATCACAGCCTCTTTTTATTTTTGCGAGACAGAGTGGTAACCAAGTGAAGAATCTTGTAGTGTGTGACGGCTGTTTAAATGTGATAGGCTCAGCGATGTTAGGATTTGTAAAGTCGTGTAGTGTCCGCCCGGCAGTCCCCACTTAGCCCCGAGTCACACGTGGATGGGACAAGTTATATACACACACTCAGCCTGAAGTAGCTTTAATGTCTTGTTCTCCTACTCAGACTTATTACATTAATGAGAGCCCTCAGACGTCCCCTGGCCAGTACACCTACCCCACATCTAGCAGGAAACAGGGCTGGTCCTAACGAGAGCCCTCAGACGTCCCCTGGCCAGTACACCTACCCCACATCTTGCAGGAAACAGGGCTGGTCCTAACGAGAGCCCTCAGACGTCCCCTGGCCGGTACACCTACCCCACATCTAGCAGGAAACAGGGCTGGTCCTCAGGCAGGTTCAGCAGCTCCACAGTCCTCTAGGACATCTGGCCCTGGATCTCAATCACCCGAGAACTGGGAATCAATGAGGAAATTCTTCTACTGTTGATTACTTAGTTACCTTTAATCATATTACATTCTATTATGTCTCAAACCGATTCTATCAAGGACAGCCTCTGATCAGTATGTAAATGGTAAATGCAACGACTTGTATTCAAAACACCTCTTCGTTGTATTACTGCATAACGAGTAGAAATCAAAACACAAGAAGCTAAGCGATGTATCAATCAAACGTATAAAGTCCATTGTACATCAGTAGAGTTTAGCTAGCGATACATAAACCCAGCCTAAAACCCCAAATGTAGTGCACATAATTAACTAAATAAATTACCAGTAATTTGGTATGTAGGTATTTGAGAGCAGATCACTAGAGAACTAACTTAGCAAACATTAGTCTTCCTACAGTTAGCGGCTAACCAGCTAGCTAGCTAGCTCTCATTACTGTCTTTAAAACCATTGAAAATGTCATACTAACCATTTTCTTTAGGCGGGGTCCATATGCTCAGGTTTTCGACAACTTGAGACCATGTTTATTTTGCGTTGGTTTAATAGAAGTTCTCCAACATTGAGGGATTGAAACCAAAAGGAGTTGTTGTGTTGTCTGGCTGGAGCCGGGCTTGGATACGGCAGTATGACGTGGCCCGTCTGAGCCGCAGCAAGGGGCAACCAACACAGTTTACAATTAAATACTTTCACTAACGACTTCAACAAACAAAACTTATATTAAATGCATATATAAACACCATTTTTAATGCATACGAAAAATTCAGTTGCACAGACTATCGCTAAATCTTTACGTAATACCCGAGAGGAAGAGGTGACATTTGATAACGTTCAAGCCTCAATTCCTCTTATATAATTGGATGTCAGAATACGTTTTTGTGACCACTAAACATTTACATCGACTCTCATACGTTTTACCGGATTACCACCCCTGTATTTTCTCCATGGTCGCTGTACCTGCTCCTACGGGAGAATGGAGGTCAGTCGGAGATTGGGGAGCGAAGTGTACAGATTTTCAACTATCAGAAACGCACTGATTCATTCCCTCCCTGCGCCAAAGGTCAAGAAAACAGAACGAGGTCAGTAGCAGCAGGTTATATAATTGGAGCCAGAACCTGTAGAGCCAAGGTTACCGCACGGCGGATTTACAAATGTCAGCAGGTGTCAACAAGGGACAGTCGGGCAAGTTCCTGGGAACCGGAAAATGAAAACCTCACAAGATAATGCCCTTGAATATATGGAGTTAAGAGCACAGAGCTCAAATACTTTTTAGCCTAAAACATGAGAACAGACTGGGTTATGGGACATTACCTCAAGTTAGTTCAAGTTGTGATTTACTTTTATTAGACATTGATGCTAAACGATCTATCAAATTAGCAACTGTTCTGCCCGTCTGTCCCAGGGTAACCTAGTAACAGTACACAGGATGACTTGTTGGAATAACAGAGGTGTTGTCATGGCCACCTTTCACCCTGAAACCTTTGGTTCACCTCAGCAGCTCCGAGCATTCAGCACCTCACCCAGAGTTCCTCACCAGGGCTTTACAGCTGGAGGCGCAAAAACAACCAGTCAGACTTCCCGCCTCTTCACAGGAGCAGAACGGCCTACTACGACATCCTCCGAGTGTCCCCAAGCGACACCCAATCCCAAATCAAGACCACCTGCTACAAACAGTCGTTCATCTACCACTCAGACAAGAACCCCGACAACGAGGAGGCCACCCAGACAAGAACCCCGACAACAAGGAGGCCACCCAGCATTTCTCTGAGATCAGCGAGGCCTATAGCGTGCTGGGGAGCATGGTCCTGAGGAGGAAGTACGGCCGCGGCATCCTCAGTGGGTCAGACGTCCAGGAGGCCGGCAGACCCTCGGAACGGGAGTCCACCTACAACACCAGAGCCTCTAGCCCACAGCAGCATCAACAGCACAGGTCCCAGGGGTTCTCCAACGTTGGAGGGAAGGCCATGTTTGACTTTGATGCCTTCTTCCAGGCTCACTATGGAGAGCAGCTGCAGAGGGAGAAGGAGCTGAGGGCCAGAAGGGCCCAGTACCAGCAGAAACAGCAGCAGGATTATATGCAGTGGAAGCTGGGGAAGATGTTGGAGATTACTGTAGGGGTGCTGCTGGCCATGACAGGTCAGGGGTCATCTTCACTATCAC
The DNA here is from genome assembly GCF_901001165.1 of Salmo trutta. Classification (NCBI taxonomy): domain Eukaryota; kingdom Metazoa; phylum Chordata; class Actinopteri; order Salmoniformes; family Salmonidae; genus Salmo; species Salmo trutta. The sequence goes on along the minus strand of NC_042982.1, from coordinate 41,768,827 downwards.
CAGGTCCTGATGGTAGGGGTGCTGCTGGCCATGAGGGGTCAGGGGTCATCTTCACTATCACCAGGTCCTGATTGTAGGGGTGCTGCTGGCCATGAGGGGTCAGAGGTCATCTTCACTACCAACAGGTCCTGAAATAGATCTTAACCAACCTGTCCTTGCCTGCCTGTTGAGGTTTTGGACTGGTGGTTTCCCTCTCCCCTGGTTATTCTCACAGCGAACCACTGACATTTAAGAAGAACACCAGATACTGAGGTCGTTAATGAGCACTACTTTCCGTAGTGTCATTATCAGAACTGATACCAGGCTTTAGCCTACTTTAGCCTACTTTACTTTAGCCTACTTTACTTTAGCCTACTTTAGCCTACTTTACTTTAGCCTACTTTACTTTAGTCTACTTTACTTTAGCCTACTTTAGCCTACTTTACTTTAGTCTACTTTAGCCTACTTTACTTTAGCCTACTTTACTTTAGCCTACTTCCTTCCTACACAACTGATTAGAGCCACTCATACATGGTCAAGCTATTCTAAAAACTCAATCAAACCACAATGGATTGTTTATACAGAGATGGTTTCGTTTGTTAGGATCCCTATTGGCTACTGCAAATGTAGCAGCTACTGTTCCAGGAGTCCACACAAAACATAAAATACATGACAAGAGTACAGAACCGTTATAGACAACATAAGATAATATTATATTAAGTAAAAAAAATAGGATAAGAGTAAATTATGACGACACAAAACTGAATTGAATTGCGGTTGCATTTAGAGTTCTCAGATGATGACTTTATAACTGGTTCTATGGGTTCAGTCAGAGTTTGATGATGGGGGTGTTTAACATTGCAGCCGATTTTAAGGTCTAGACTGACTGATCTACCAATCACCTTGCATCATAAATAACTACTCAATATTATTTGTAGATCAGTCAGTAACAATATACCCATGATGCACTACATGACCAAAAGTATGTGGACACCTGCTCGTCGAACATCTCATTCCTAAATCATGGTCATTAATATGGAGTTGTTCCCCCCCTTTGCTGCTATAACAGCCTCCACTCTTCTGGGAAGGCTTTCCACTAGATGTTGGAACGTTGCTGCAGGGACTTTGCCCGACCAAAGGAATGAACAGAACAATTAAATATACACTACCTTTCAAAAGTTTGGGGTCACTTAGAAATGTCCTTGTTTTTGAAAGAAAAGCACATTTTTTGTCCATTAAAATAACATCAAATTGATCAGAAATACAGTGTAGACATTGTTAATGTTTAAATGACTACAGCACTTTGAGATATCAGCTGATGTAAGAATGGCTATGTAAATAAATTTGATTTGATATTGTAGCTGGAAACTGCTTATCTTTTTATGGAATATCTACAAAGGCGTATAGAGGCCCATTATCAGCAACAGTCACTCCTGTGTTCCAATGGCACGTTGTGTTAGCTAATCCAAGTTAATCATTTTAAAAGGCTAATTGAACATTAGAAAGCAAGCAATGTTGCAATTATGTTAGCACAACAGTTTTCAGCTGTGCTGATTAAAGAAGCAATAAAACTGGCCTGGATTTTAAACAGTGGTTGACATGCTTCGAAGTACTGTAATGGAATATTTAGAATTTTTTTGTCACGAAACGCGTCATGCGCGTCACCCTTCTTTACCCTTCGGATAGTGTCTTGAACACACGAACAAAACGCCGCTATTTGGATATAACTATGGATTATTTGAGACCAAACCAACATTTGTTATTGAAGTAGAAGTCCTGGGAGTGCATTCTGACAAAGAACAGCAAAGGTAATCAAACTTTTCTAATAGTAAATCGGAGTTTGGTGAGTACCACACTTGGTGGGTGTCAAAATAGCTAGCCTGTGATGGCCGGGCTATCTACTCAGAATATTGCAAAATGTGCTTTCACCGAAAAGCTATTTTAAAATCGGACATAGCGAGTGCATAAAGGAGTTCTGTATCTATAATTCTTAAAATAATTTATGTTTTTTGTGAACGTTTATCGTGAGTAATTTAGTAAACTCACCGGAAGTGTTCGGTGGGAATGCTAGTCACATGCTAGTCACATGCTAATGTAAAAAGCTGGTTTTTGATATAAATATGAACTTGATTGAACAAAACATGCATGTATTGTATAACATAATGTCCTAGTATTGTCATCTGATGAAGATCATCAAAGGTTAGTGCTGCATTTAGCTGTGGTTTGGGTTTATGTGACATTATATGCTAGCTTGAAAAATGGGTGTCTGATTATTTCTGGCTGGGTACTCTGCTGACATAATCTAATGTTTTGCTTTCGTTGTAAAGCCTTTTTGAAATCGGACAGTGTGGTTAGATTAACGAGAGTCTTGTCTTTAAAATGGTGTAAAATAGTCATATGTTTGAGAAATTGAAGTAATAGCATTTCTAAGGTATTTGAATATCGCGCCACGGGATTACACTGGCTGTTGAGTAGGTGGGACGCAAGCGTCCCACCTAGCCCATAGAGGTTAAAGCAAGTCAAAATGAGGCTCAGTAGTGTGTGTGGCCTCCACGTGCCTGTATGACCTCCCTACAGCGCCTGGGCATGCTCCTGATGAGGTGGCGGATGGTCTCCTGAGGGATCTCCTCCCAGACCTGGACTAAAGTATCCGCCAACGCCTGGACAGTTTGTGGTGCAACGTGGTGTCGGTGAATGGAGCGAGACATGATGTCCCAGATGTGCTCAATTGGATTCAGGTCTGGGGAACGGGCGGGCCAGTCCATAGCATCAATGCAAAGGGGTCTGAGGATCTCATCTCGGTACCTAATGGTAGTCAGGCTACCTCTGGCGAGCACATGGAGGGCTGTGCGGCCCCCCCAAAGAAATACTGACCCACCGCCAAACCGATCATGCTGGAGGATGTTGCAGGCAGCAGAAAGTTCTCCATGGCGTCTCCAGACTCTGTCACGTCTGTCACATGTGCTCAGTGTGAACCTGCTTTCATCTGTGAAGAGCACAGGGCGCCAGTGGCGAATTTGCCAATCTTGGTGTTCTCTGGCAAATGCCAAACGTCCTGCACGGTGTTGGGCTGTAAGCACAACCCCCACCTGTGGACGTCGGGCCGTCATACCACCCTCATGGAGTCTGTTTCTGATCGTTTGAGCAGACACATGCACATTTGTGGCCTGCTGGAGGTCATTTTGCAGGGCTCTGGCTGTGCTCCTCCTGCTCCTCCTTGCACAAAGGCGGAGGTAGCGGTCCTGCTGCTGGGTTGTTGCCCTCCTACGGCCTCCTCCACGTCTCCTGATGTACTGGCCTGTCTCCTGGTAGCGCCTCCATGCTCTGGACACTACGTTGACAGACACAGCAAACCTTCTTGCCACAGCTCGCATTGATGTGCCATCCTGGATGAGCTGCACTACCTGAGCCACTTGTGTGGGTTGTAGACTCCGTCTCATGCTACCACTAGAGTGAAAGCACCGCCAGCATTCAAAAGTGACCAAAACATCAGCCAGGAAGCATAGGAACTGAGAAGTGGTCTGTGGTCCCCACCTGCAGAACCACTCCTTTATTGGGGGTGTCTTGCTAATTGCCTATAATTTCCACCTGTTGTCTATTCCATTTGCACAACAGCATGTGAAATTTATTGTCAATCAGTGTTGCTTCCTAAGTGGACAGGTTGATTTCACAGAAGTGTGATTGACTTGGAGTTACATTGTGTTGTTTAAGTGTTCCCTTTATTTTTTTGAGCAGTGTATATTGTAGTCTATGGGCCCGTATCCACAAAGCAATCAATATCATATGGATGTTGTTCATTTATGATGTAAAAAGCAAAACTGATTTTAAATCCGCAGACCTACAGTGAGATGTTTTTGTGGGTAACAGGACCTTGGTCTAATTTACCAACGTGACACTATTTAAGTAGACCTATTTGTTAAATATTCATGCATATTAACACACAATTATACAAGCATATGCCTAATACATGACACTGGTGGTCTATTTGTAGGATATACAGCACCTTTGGAAAGTATTCAGACCCCCTGACTTTTTCCACATTTTGTTACGTTACAGCCTTATTTTCCCCCTTATCAATCTACACACAATACCCCATAAAGCAAAAACAGGTTTTTAGAAATGGTTGCAAAAAAAACAGAAATATGACATTTACTTAAGTATTCAGACCCTTTACTCAGTACTTTGTTGAAGCACCTTTGGCAGCGATTACAGCCTTGAGTTTTCTTTTTTCTCATGGTCGGAAGAGTCTTTAGGTCCCTTTATGCAAACTCCAAGTGGGCTGTCGTGCTTTTTACTGAGGAGTGGCTTCCATCTGGCCCCTCTACCATAAAGGCCTGATTGGTGGAGTGCTGCAGAGATGGTTATCCTTCTGGAAGGTTCTCCCATCTCCACAGAGGAACTCTGGAGCTTTGTTAGAATGACCATCAGATTCTTGGTCACCACCCTGACCAAGGCCCTTCTCCCCCGATTGCTCAGTTTGGCCATGCAGCCATCTCTAGGAAGAGTCTTGGTGAATCCAAATGTCTTCCATTTAAGAATGATGGAGGCCACTGTGTTCTTGGGGACCTTCAATGCTGTAGAAATGTTTTGGTACCCTTCCCCAGATCTGTGCCTCGACACAATCCTGTCTCAGAGCTCTATGGACAATTCCTTCGACCTCATGTCTTTGTTTTTGCTCTGACATGCACTGTCAACTGTGGGACCATATATAGACAGCCTTTCCAAATCATGTACAATCAATTGAATGTACCACAGGTGGACTTCAATCAATTTGTAGAAACATCTCAAGGATGATCAATGGAGACAGGATGCACCTGAGCTCAATTTTGAGTCTCATAGTAAAGGGTCTGAATACTTATGTAAATAAGGTGTTTTTTATATATATATATATATATATAAATTTGCAAACATTTCTAAAAACCTGCTTTCGCTTTGTCATTATGGGGTAGTGTGTACAGTCGTGGCCAAAAGTTTTGAGAATGACACAAATATTAATTTTCACAAAGTCTGCTGCCTCAGTTTGTATGATGGCAATTTGCATATACTCCAGAATGTTATGAAGAGTGATCAGATGAATTGCAATTAATTGCAAAGTCCCTCTTTGCCATGCAAATGAACTGAATCCCAAAAAAACAATTCCACTGCATTTCAGCCCTGCCACAAAAGGACCAGCTGACATCATGTCAGTGATTCTCTCGTTAACACAGGTGTGTGTTGATGAGGACAAGGCTGGAGATTACTCTGTCATGCTGATTGAGTTCGAATAACAGACTGGAAGCTTCAAAAGGAGGGTGGTGCTTGGAGTCATTGTTCTTCCTCTGTCAACCATGGTTACCTGCAAGGAAACATGTGCCGTCATCATTGCTTTGCACAAAAAGGGCTTCACAGGCAAAGATATTGCTGCCAGTAATATTGCACCTAAATCAACCATTTATCGGATCATCAAGAACTTCAAGGAGAGCGGTTCAATTGTTGTGAAGAAGGCTTCAGGGCGCCCAAGAAAGTCCAGCAAGCGCCAGGACCGTCTCCTAAAGTTGATTCAGCTGCGGGATCGGGGCACCACCAGTACAGAGCTTGCTCAGGAATGGCAGCAGGCAGGTGTGAGTGCATCTGCACGCACAGTGAGGCGAAGACTTTTGGAGGATGGCCTGGTTTCAAGAAGGGCAGCAAAGAAGCCACTTCTCTCCAGGAAAAGCATCATGGACAGACTGATATTCTGCAAAAGGTACAGGGATTGGACAGCTGAGGACTGGGGTAAAGTCATTTCTCTGATGAATCCCCTTTCCGATTGTTTGGGGCATCCGTAAAAAAGCTTGTCCTGAGAAGACAAGGTGAGCGCTACCATCAGTCCTGTGTCATGCCAACAGTAAAGCATCCTGAGACCATTCATGTGTGGAGTTGCTTCTCAGCCAAGGGAGTGGGCTCACTCACAATTTTTCCAAAGAACACAGCCATGAATAAAGAATGGTACCAACACATCCTCCGAGAGCAACTTCTCCCAACCATCCAGGAACAGTTTGGTGACGAACAATGCCTTTTCCAGCATGATGGAGCACCTTGCCATAAGGCAAAAGTGATAACTAAGTGGCTCGGGGAACAAAACATCAATATTTTGGGTCCATGGCCAGGAAACTCCCCAGAACTTAATCCCATTGAGAACTTGTGGTCGATCTTCAAGAGGCGGGTGGACAAACAAAAACCCACAAATTCTGACAAACTCCAAGCATTGATTATGCAAGAATGGGCTGCCATCAGTCAGGATGTGGCCCAGAAGTTAATTGACAGCATGCCAGGGCGGATTGCAGAGGTCTTGAAAAAGAAGGGTCAACACGGCAAATATTGACTCTTTGCATCAACTTCATGTGATTGTCAATAAAAGCCTTTGACACTTATGAAATGCTTGTAATTATACTTCAGTTTTCCATAGTAACATCTGACAAAAATATCTAAAGACACTGAAGCAGCAAACTTTGAAAATGTATATTTGTGTCATTCTCAACTTTTGGCCACGACTGTAGATTGAGGGATTAAAAAAAATAATAAAATAAATAAAAAAATAAGGCTACAACTTAAAATGTAAAAAAGTCAAAAAAGGGTCTGAACACTTTCCAAATGCAGGAGTCTCTGCAGGAGTCTCTGCAACCTGTCTACCTAGGAGACTAGTCAGCAAGAACAGCTTTTGTCCACTAGAGATCTCTGTTGTCCATCAGTAAAACCAAACCTATTCTCATGAAGTACTGAGCAGTGTTCAATTCAATATGTTGTGATCGGGGTTGGTGCTAGATCAAATGTCTTGTGGGTTGCTTAGAAACAGAAGACATGATGTTCATAGTAACAGTTTGCTCAAGTTTTATTCACAGAAATATAAAGTTATGTCAAGTACATCACTCAGTACAAAATTGCACAGACTCTTAAACTCAGCCAGACAACAGAAATCAACACTACATGTGAAGAAGAATTAAGAGGACAACCACTCCGGCACTAGCCTCTGATATGTCACCAAGTCTGCTGTGATTCACTGGTTCCACTGAGGATCTCACTGAGAACAATGAACAATTACATCAATAAGACTTGATAGGAAAATGTCATTTACAACAGCTGAGGAATAAATACTCTTAAAAAAAAAAAAAAAAATACGATTTAAATTGGCACATTTACCATGAACTGCCCCCCTCCTGCATTCCTCCTCCTGTCAGTCTGATATGGCCATTATGGTGACAACGACCGTCGCCCTATGCTAGACAGGACTAATTACAAATGCTATTTTAATACTAACCTGTTGCCGATTCTGTCCTAGCGTGACCATCTGGGGACTACTGTACAGTTCTAGGTCCTTACCCTAGGCCCCTGGCCCCTAGAGTTCACCTTGCAGCGGTGCCAGTATGTAGCACTAAGTCCCCCAAACTACGGTCGTCAAGTCCCCCAAACTACGGTCGTCAAGCCCCCCAAACTACGGTCGTCAAGCCCCCCAAACTACGGTCGTCAAGCCCCCCAAACTACGGTCGTCAAGCCCCCCAAACTACGGTCGTCAAGTCCCCCAAACTACGGTCGTCAAGTCCCCCAAACTACGGTCGTCAAGTCCCCCTGTTTCAGCTGGTTTTCCTGTATTCTAATTTCATAATCAACCAGTTCTTTAGAACATTCCAAACCAATTTTTAAAATGAGTCAAGTCTTCAGGTGTCTGAAAATGATATGATACCTCAGACAGGAAACCATCACACAAAGGGGCGGTATAGGACCAGGTTTAGGAAACAACTGTAGCACATCAAACATCAGGCTTGGGGCTGGACATCACAAGAGGTCAGTCAAACCCATAGAGGACAGCCAGGTTGTGTTGTTTTCATACTGTAGCCTATACCTTCCTCTGATATAGCTGATCATGGCTTTCAAACAGTTGTATTGGAGCTGCTTGCCATTGTACAGCACCTGTGTGTCTATATGTAAGATACCCCTTACAGTATATTCTGGATTGTCCCCATCAACAACCGTCCATAGAGCCGTGGAAACTAAACATGTTGAATATTATGCAATGAGTTTGACTGAATTACAGTAGCAGCCTTCGATGTGAAAATGTTGCCGGCTGCACCATGTTGATATGTGAGCGGGAATGCTGAGCTGTGTTCTGGTAGGTGGAGATGTGAGAGGGAATGCTGAGCTGTGTTCTGGTAGGTGGAGATGTGAGAGGGAATGCTGAGCTGTGCTCTGATAGGTGGAGATGTGAGCTGGAATGCTGAGCTGTGTTCTGGTAGGTGGAGATGTGAGCTGGAATGAGGAGCTGTGTTCTGGTAGGTGGAGATGTGAGCTGGAATGAGGAGCTGTGTTCTGGTAGGTGGAGATGTGAGCTGGAATGCTGAGCTGTGTTCTGGTAGGTGGAGATGTGAGCTGGAATGAGGAGCTGTGTTCTGGTAGGTGGAGATGTGAGCTGGAATGAGGAGCTGTGTTCTGGTAGGTGGAGATGTGAGCTGGAATGAGGAGCTGTGTTCTGGTAGGTGGAGATGTGAGCTGGAATGAGGAGCTGTGTTCTGGTAGGTGGAGATGTGAGCTGGAATGAGGAGCTGTGTTCTGGTAGGTGGAGATGTGAGCTGGAATGCTGAGCTGTGTTCTGGTAGGTGGAGATGTGAGCTGGAATGCTGAGCTGTGTTCTGGTAGGTGGAGATGTGAGCTGGAATGAGGAGCTGTGTTCTGGTAGGTGGAGATGTGAGCTGGATTGGAGTTCCAGTCAATTCAGGAAGTACACTGGATTCTAATTCTCTTTATTGCTTTTCAAGAGGACAATTTGGAATTTGGTTTACTTTCTGAATTGACTGGAATGGAAATGACCCCAACCCTGCATGTTTTATCACTCTGACCTGAGGTCATCACTGCCAATGAGACGGCCCGTCAGTCACATATCATATGGTCAAAGTGCTGTGTAACTGACAGGCACTAGGACCTTTTGCCTGTACACTAAGAACATCTCAAATAACACTAACACACCCATTACTATACTGATGTTACCATTCATTTTGGCAAAGCTATAGGAAAATAAAGTGTGTTGTACTTGTAAGTCCCCTTGGGGACAGTGAGGATATCCGGGACAGACTAGAAGCAGCTTCACAAACATTAGGGCAATGCTCAGGAGGGCCTGGGGAGGAAAACCATTTAGGTAGGGTAGCTTCAGCTCTGGTTACTTAGCAGGGCGGTGACAGAGGCTTTGTTCCTAGGGAATTGTGGGTAGGGCAGACAGGAAGTGGTCTGGTGAAGTGAATCAAAACCTCCACTGGGCCATTTCCTCTCTCTCTCTCTCTCTCCCTCTACCATCCCTCTATCTGTCTCCATTCCTCTCTCTACCATTCCTCTCTCTACCCTGTCTCCATTCACATCTCTCGCTCTCCTTCTCCATCATCCCTCCCTCCCTCATCACTCTCTCTCTCCCTCTATCCATCCCATCTCTCTCCCTCTCCAGCCATCCATCCATCTCTCCTCCTCCATCCATCCCATCCGCTGTCTCCATCCATCCCATCCACTGTCTCCATCATCCCTCCCTCATCACTCCCTCTCTCCCTCTATCTATCCCATCTCTCTCCCTCTCCAGCCATCCATCCATCTCTCCTCCTCCATCCATCCGCTGTCTCCATCCATCCCATCCGCTGTCTCTATCATCCCTCCCTCATCACTCTCTCTCTCCCTCTATCCATCCCATCCCTCTCCCTCTCCATCCATCCATCCATCTCTCCTCCTCCATCCGTCCCATCAGCTGTCTCCATCATCCCTCCCTCATCACTCTCTCTCCTCCTCCATCCATCCCATCCCTCTCCCTCTCCAGCCATCCATCCATCTCTCCTCCTCCATCCATCCGCTGTCTCCATCATCCCTCCCTCAAGACTAAATCATCTGTTTCTTCATATCCTTAATGTCAGCTGATGAGGGTGGCCACAGAGCCAGGGGTTAACTGAACACAGATACACACATTGGAGAAACAGGACATATCTTGGAACACAAACAAGCAAATAAACAAGATAATGAGTGATCCATGTCCACCCACACTCCCCATACATCCATGACATTTCACCTATTTAGTCCAAATCCCTGTACGTCCTGTGTCTCAGCCAATGAGAGCTCCCGGTTTGGTTGCGCCCAGTCTCAGTAGAAGGAGTACTGGTTCTCCACAGCTCTGGCCCTGCGTGTTCCGTCTGTCTCTTGGTAGTCCTCCGAGGCGCCACTAGAGGGATCTAACAGACGTTCTGAGCTGTTGCTCCTGCTAACCAGCCCCCCTCCTCCTCCTCCGCTGCCTGGCTCACCACGGGAGTGGGAAGGAAGGGCGATGGGCGAGGATGAGGAGCTGGATGAGATCGGGGTGTCGGAGGGGGGCCCGGCCGGCTGCGAGAACCCAGGGAGGTGAAGGGTTGGCTGGGTTGGGTCAGTCCAGCAGCCTTGGTCCCTGGGTGGGGTTGGGAGCTGAGGCACGGTCACATCTGTGTGAGAGCAGTAGAGAGAGACGGGATATCTGTCTGTAAGAAAAGAGCAGTGTTAAGAGGCCTGATACAGTTTGTTTTTATCAAAGTATCTTTCATTAAAATGCCAAACATAAACACAAGTTAAAGTGTTGACAACCTTCTATACCATCACCTCTCTTGGTGGGACAACAACAGTAGTGCCACTGATGAAAACACGGCTGAGCAGCGTGAATCAATAACGCTTTTTACACGCTGGACCAACAACCCACTCACTCTGTGTGTGTGTGTGTGTGTGTGTGTGTGTGTCCGGGGGAAACAGAGGGTCTCTTTGTGAGTGTTGGGTTGGGGCATGAGGCTGGGCCTGTTGTATAATCACCCCCTCTCTCCCCCCTCTCTCCCTATGCACAGGAGGGCATTCATCCCCTGCCAGCCGAGTGGGTGGGGTGCGGTGGGGGTTGAGGGGGCGGGGGGCTGGTCACTGGTTAAAACATCTAGTTAAAACCTTTAAGACGGAGGAAAACATCAGTCTGAGGTCATCCCACTGAAAGGTTGACGTTTTTTTTTTCAAGAGATTCACTGGAGCGAGCGATGTTGTTGTTTCCAGCCAGACGTCAGACTGTCCTCTTTAATAACAAGAGTCAGACAGAGCTACCCAGGGGCCCATCCAAACTGATCATAAATGACAAACTGTTTCTAGAAAGACATTCTCAACATTGAACCAGTTAAGAGAGCTTTAGAGTGTATATATAAAGCTGTTGTTCATGTTTAGAGGTGTGTGTGTGTGTGTGTGTGTGTGTGTGTGTGTGTGTGTGTGTGTGTGTGTGTGTTGGGCGTACCTGTGGGGGTAACCTGTACGTAAGAACGCAGTGTGATGTCAGCAGAGCCCCCTGACTCCAGAGGGATGGGGTGGGAGTGGAAGTGCCTCAGCATATCTGACACGGTGTGGAACCACAGATGATGAACATGACACTGGCCCTTACCATTCACCGACAGACGCAGGTGCTGGGGGGGAGAGAGAGAGAGAGAGGAGGAGGAGGAGGAGAAGGGGGGAGAGAGGGAGGAGGAGGAGAAGGGGGGAGAGAGGGAGGAGGAGGAGAAGGGGGGAGAGAGGGAGGAGGAGTAGAGAGGAGTAGAGAGGAGAGAGGAGTAGAGAGGAGTAGAGAGAGTAGAGAGGAGTAGAGAGGAGAGAGGGAGAGAGGAGGGAATTGTGAGTAATAAAGTTTCACTTGTAACACTCCTGTACATTAATGTAAGAGAGAGAGGGAAAATAAGAGGTGAAGAAGAAGTAGAGGGGAAAGAATAGAGAGAGGAGTAGAGGGGAGAGAGGAGTAGAGGGGAGAGAGGAGTAGAGGGGAGAGAGGAAGAGAGAGGAGAGAGGAGTAGAGAGGGGGAAAGCAGGACATAATGCTGAGCTGTTGGAGGAATTTGGAGACTTCCTGAGACTGACGCCGGAGGAGAGGAGGAGGCAGGAGAGGGCATGGGAACAGACCTGTCTGTCTGCAGCCCCAGAGGGCATGGGTACAGACCTGTCTGTCTGCAGCCCCAGAAGGCATGGGAACAGACCCGTCTGTCTGCAGCCCCAGAGGGCATGGGAACAGACCCGTCTGTCTGCAGCCCCAGAGGGCATGGGAACAGACCCGTCTGTCTGCAGCCCCAGAGGGCATGGGAACAGACCCGTCTGTCTGCAGCCCCAGAGGGCATGGGAACAGACCCGTCTGTCTGCAGCCCCAGAGGGCATGGGAACAGACCCGTCTGTCTGCAACCCCAGAGGGCATGGGAACAGACCCGTCTGTCTGCAGCCCCAGAGGGCATGGGAACAGACCCGTCTGTCTGCAGCCCCAGAGGGCATGGGAACAGACCCGTCTGTCTGCAGCCCCAGAGGGCATGGGAACAGACCCGTCTGTCTGCAGCCCCAGAGGGCATGGGAACAGACCCGTCTGTCTGCAGCCCCAGAGGGCATGGGAAAAGACCCGTCTGTCTGCAGCCCCAGAGGGCATGGGAACAGACCCGTCTGTCTGCAGCCCCAGAGGGCATGGGAACAGACCCGTCTGTCTGTAGCCCCAGAGGGCATGGGAACAGACCTGTCTGTCTGCAGCCCCAGAGGGCATGGGAACAGACCTGTCTGTCTGCAGCCCCAGAGGGCATGGGAACAGACCTGTCTTTCTGTTCTTCACGTCTTTTAGCCCAACAGAGCATGGGAGTGCTCCTCACTCCACTAGAGGACACGGCCCAATCACAAATCAACCCCTAAAGACCTACGCCCCATGTAGACATCTGACTGGATTTGATTTGTGTAAGCAATATGGTAATAGCTCCATCCACCTTGTCCTGTGATAGGCTAGGTGGAAGTTACACCATATTGCTTAAACCAATCAAATCCTCTCATATCTCCTCAAGTGCATAGGGGTCCATTTGGGATTCGGCCTACCCCACTATACAGTGTGCATGGCCATAATATCCACACCAATACTTAGGTCTGGGATGAACAGGGACATTCTCAATAGTCTGTCAGCAACCTGTCCTGTTTCCTGAAAGCAAATCCTTCAGTTGGCATCTTATGTTTGAAGATCAGTGCATGTGAAGGGGAGGAGGAAGAGGTAAAGAGCCTGCGATTGGCTCACCTTGGCCTTGCCCTGTCTGCGATTGGCTCACCTTGGCCTTGCCCTGTCTGCGATTGGCTCACCTTGGCTTTGCCCTGGAAGTTAAAGGTGAGGACGTACTCTCCCGGGCGCGTCTCGCTTTGGCGAATCACAAACAGCCCGTGGCTCCTAGCTCCGCCCGCCAGCACCAGTTGGGCAGCACGCACGCGCGACAATGTCCCGTGGAACCATGGGTACTCCGCCAGGCTGGGGTCTGCCTCCGCCTCAGTCGCCCCGTCACCTAGAACCCCTGAAGGGAGGAGACAGATGAGAGATCACATGATAAAAGGTAGACCACACCTTATTGATATTGAGTTGCACCCCCTTTCACCCTCAAAACAGTCTCAATTCGTCGGGTCGTGGACTTTACAAGGCGTCGAAAGCGTTCCGCAGGGATGTTGGCCCATGTTGACTCCAATGTTTCCCCACGGTTGTGTCAAGTTGGCTGGATGTCTTTTGGGTGGGGGACCATTCTTGATATGCAGAGGAAAGAGAACAGGGAGAAAAACCCAGCAGCGTTGCAGTTCTTGACACACTCAAACCGTTGCGCCTGGCACCTACTACCATACCCCGTTTAAAGGCACTTAAATCTTTTGTCTTGCCCATTCACCCTCTGAATGGCAAACACACAATCCATGTCTCAATGGTCTCAAGGTTTAAAAATCCTTCTTTAACCCGTCTCCTCCCCTTCATCTACACTGATTGAAGTGGATTTAACAAGTGACATCAATAAGGGATCTTAGCTTTCACCTGGATTCACCTGGTCAGTCTGTAATGGAATGTTTTGTACACTCGGGGTATAATAATGAGATGGCATTTAGCAGACACGTAACCAGGGTTACCTGATATATGTTCACGCACTTACGGGCCATGAGTGTTACGGGCCTAATCATAGAATTACATACAGAACCCTATCAATAGGATCTCTATGGAGCTAGTTGTAATTTCACTTTTAAAACATTTAAAACCTTTTATTGTGGCATAAAACACAACCAGTCAAGACGTTTTCATCTGATTGTCAAACATTTACTAGGTTACCCGCTCACGTTCATCCACTGACAACATATCTCCAGCCTCCAAATCAAATCAAATGTATTTATATAGCCCTTCGTACATCAGCTGAAATCTCAAAGTGCTGTACAGAAACCCAGCCTAAAACCCCAAACAGCAAGCAATGCATGTGAAAGAAGCACGGTGGCTAGGAAAAACTCCCTAGGAAAAACTCCCCTAGAAAGGCCAAAAACCTAGGAAGAAACCTAGAGAGGAACCAGGCAATGAGGTGTGGCCAGTCCTCTTCTGGCTGTGCCGGGTGGATATTATAGCAGAACATGGTCAAGATGTTAAAATGTTCATAAATGACCAGCATGGTCAAATAATAATAATCATAGTAGTTGTCGAGGGTGCAACAAGCACGTCCGGTGAACAGGTCAGGGTTCCTTTACTAGGCTACCCGCTCACGTTCATCCACTGACAACATATCTCCAGCCTCCAAACAGTGGTGAATGTAACGAGACATCTGCTACACAAAACATCACAAAGTGTCATGACATTTGGCCAGAATTTATGCGTCCACCTCTGTCCGCACGCCTCTCAGTGTCGGCCACTCATCTCTGCCTTGGCAAAATGTCAGTGTTCTCGTCGAACCACATCACATTTCAGAGCGTAGGTTAATACCACCTGTTTTCAAGTCCATTCGCTTGTGTGACACGCCTCCGACACGCCTCCGACACGCCTCTTACATGTGGTAATGATAAAAAGTGGCCATAGTCTACAGTTCTGGACATTTGGTTTTAATTATTGTGATGGGCTCATGTTTTACCGGTACAGCGTACCCCTACTATTTATTTCATACCTGAACCACCAAACATATTTATGACCAACCCAAGATAGTTCATCTGTGTCGTTTACAGTGGGAGCAAATTAATCAGTGGGTAGAAGCAAGCAGGCGGGCAGAGCCAAGCACGAGCTAGCGACACCCTACTGGCACGAGCTAGCGACACCCTACTGGCACGAGCTAGCGACACCCTACTGGCACGAGCTAGCGACACCCTACTGGCACGAGCTAGCGACACCCTACTGGCACGAGCTAGCGACACCCTACTGGCACGAGCTAGCGACACCCTACTGGCACGAGCTAGCGACACCCTACTGGCACGAGCTAGCGACACCCGACTGGCACGAGCTAGCGACACCCGACTGGCACGAGCTAGCGACACCCTACTGGCACGAGCTAGCGACACCCTACTGGCACGAGCTAGCGACACCCTACTGGCACGAGCTAGCGACACCCTACTGGCACGAGCTAGCGACACCCTACTGGCACGAGCTAGCGACACCCTACTGGCACGAGCTAGCATGTATTTGCATATTTCCGTTAGGGAACACCTCATCTGTGAAGTGTGCACAAACTCAATTCGACTTTGCAAAGCGTCAAGTCTACAGTGCACTGTGTTACTAAAAAAAAAAAAATCTAGTTTTGGGGGCAGAAACATTTATTGAGATCAGATGTTTCATCGATGAGAAAATGTGCAGAATGTCAGCCCAGTTTCACCTCGTTCCATCCTCTCTCCCACTACCCGAGACTGAACTTCCTCCCACTACCATTATATGGTGGTGAGGAAACTTTCTAAAAAACAGATGCTTCAGCTTTATAGCCCCCTGTGACATATCTGGGTACCCCCTTCTGTCTTTGCTGCTGCCTTACCTTCACCCCTGATTTCATCCAAAGAGACAGTTTACGTGACCACCGGGAATTGAACCCACTATCCTCGCGTTGCAAGCACCATTCTCTTCCCCTTACCTGTGGTGGGGCTTTTCCCTTGGGCCTCTGGGGACTGGAGGAAGCGCTCCAGGGGGACATGGGAAGGGTGCTGGGTGAAGGGTAGTTCTCTGTAGCGGACAGAGGGGGCGCTATACAGTTCTGCTGCTGATCCACAGGATCTCTCAGGGGTGCGATGAACACCTGGACACAAAAACACAACATTATAAGATACTGTACATACACGACCTTACACAGCAGTCAGATTGACAGCACATCCATTTCCCTCAAAAGGCAATGTGTGAGGTTAGGTTACGTGTGTGTGTGTGTGTGTCCGTGCGTGTGTGTTTGACTCACCCTCTGACAGAAGCTCACAGCTGCAGGAGGCCACCATGGAGAACTCTTTAGACGCCTGGCCGTGGGGACATGAGGCCAGCTCAATGTCATCTCCACTGTCCCTATGTCACACACAGGTAAATGTACAGGGACACACACACACACACACAGGTAAATGTACAGGGACACACACACACATCAGAAACAGCACACACACATATAGGTAAATGTACAGGGACACACACAAAATGTATCTCTGTTTATGGCTGTCTAAATACATGCCTGGACTGAACAGACAAACTCACTGTACCAGGAAAACCTCAGAGCGTGAGAGAGGGATCTGTCAAACTCTTACAGGGTGATTAATGACTGTGTGCCGTTCCCTCAGTGAACAGTAAATATTTATCCCTCCATTTACCCAGGGTCCATGCAGTCCTGGATGTCAGCGACCCAGGAGTTTTTCTGCAGCGAGTCGATGGTCTCCAAGATATATTCACCTCCATTCTCCACCTGTGGAGAGAGAACACACCACACCACAGAACAGTTACTGTGGAGAGAGACAGAGCAAACACACCACCACAGAACAGTTACTGTGGAGAGAGAGAGAGCGAACACACCACCACAGAACAGTTACTGTGGAGAGAGAGAGAGAGAGCGAACACACCACAGAACAGTTACTGTGGAGAGAGAGAGAGAGAGCGAACACACCACAGAACAGTTACTGTGGAGAGAGAGAGAGAGAGCGAACACACCACAGAACAGTTACTGTGGAGAGAGAGCGAGCGAACACACCACAGAACAGTTACTGTGGAGAGAGAGAGAGAGCGAACACACCACCACAGAACAGTTACTGTGGAGAGAGAGAGAGAGCGAACACACCACCACAGAACAGTTACTGTGGAGAGAGACAGAGCAAACACACCACCACAGAACAGTTACTGTGGAGAGAGAGAGAGCGAACACACCACCACAGAACAGTTACTGTGGAGAGAGAGAGAGAGAGCGAACACACCACCACAGAACAGTTACTGTGGAGAGAGAGAGAGAGAGCGAACACACCACAGAACAGTTACTGTGGAGAGAGAGAGCGAGCGAACACACCACAGAACAGTTACTGTGGAGAGAGAGAGCGAGCGAACACACCACAGAACAGTTACTGTGGAGAGAGAGCGAGCGAACACACCACAGAACAGTTACTGTGGAGAGAGAGAGAGAGCGAACACACCACCACAGAACAGTTACTGTGGAGAGAGAGAGAGAGCGAACACACCACCACAGAACAGTTACTGTGGAGAGAGAGAGAGCGAACACACCACCACAGAACAGTTACTGTGGAGAGAGACAGAGCAAACACACCACCACAGAACAGTTACTGTGGAGAGAGAGAGAGCGAACACACCACCACAGAACAGTTACTGTGGAGAGAGAGAGAGCGAACACACCACCACAGAACAGTTACTGTGGAGAGAGAGAGAGAGAGAGAGCGAACACACCACAGAACAGTTACTGTGGAGAGAGAGAGAGCGAACACACCACCACAGAACAGTTACTGTGGAGAGAGAGAGAGCGAACACACCACCACAGAACAGTTACTGTGGAGAGAGAGAGAGAGCGAACACACCACAGAACAGTTACTGTGGAGAGAGAGCGAGCGAACACACCACCACAGAACAGTTACTGTGGAGAGAGAGAGAGAGAGCGAACACACCACCACAGAACAGTTACTGTGGAGAGAGAGAGAGAGAGAGCGAACACACCACCACAGAACAGTTACGGTGGAGAGAGAGAGAGCAAACACACCACCACAGAACAGTTACGGTGGAGAGAGAGAGAGAGAGAGCGAACACACCACCACAGAACAGTTACGGTGGAGAGAGAGCGAGCGAACACACCACCACAGAACAGTTACTGTGGAGAGAGAGAGAGAGAGAGCGAACACACCACCACAGAACAGTTAATGTGGAGAGAGAGAGAGAGAGCGAACACACCACCACAGAACAGTTACTGTGGAGAGAGAGAGAGAGAGCGAACACACCACAGAACAGTTACTGTGGAGAGAGAGAGAGAGAGCGAACACACCACCACAGAACAGTTACTGTGGAGAGAGAGAGAGAGCGAACACACCACCACAGAACAGTTACTGTGGAGAGAGAGAGAGCGAACACACCACCACAGAACAGTTACTGTGGAGAGAGAGAGAGCGAACACACCACCACAGAACAGTTACTGTGGAGAGAGAGCGAGCGAACACACCACCACAGAACAGTTACTGTGGAGAGAGAGAGAGAGAGCGAACACACCACCACAGAACAGTTACTGTGGAGAGACAGAGCAAACACACCACCACAGAACAGTTACTGTGGAGAGAGAGCGAGCGAACACACCACAGAACAGTTACTGTGGAGAGAGAGAGAGAGAGAGAGAGAGCGAACACACCACCACAGAACAGTTACTGTGGAGAGAGAGAGAGAGAGAGAGAGAGAGAGAACACACCACCACAGAACAGTTACTGTGGAGAGAGAGAGAGCAAACACACCACCACAGAACAGTTACTGTGGAGAGAGAGAGAGAGCGAACACACCACCACAGAACAGTTACTGTGGAGAGAGAGAGCGAACACACCACCACAGAACAGTTACTGTGGAGAGAGAGAGCGAACACACCACAGAACAGTTACTGTGGGAGTCCAGAGGGGAGACAGAGAGACTTCTGCACAGACTGCAAGAAAGAGAAGTAGGCTGTTAGTTTGGTTTTGTCGGGTCAGGTAGTCGTATCTATAAGGTAGTGTTGTGAGAGATAACCGAACAGAGAGAAGACAGGGTAGTGTTGTGAGAGATAACAGAGAGAAGACAGGGTAGTGTTGTGAGAGATAACAGGGAGAAGACAGGGTAGTGTTGTGAGAGATAACCGAACAGAGAGAAGACAGGGTAGTGTTGTGAGAGATAACAGAGAGAAGACAGGGTAGTGTTGTGAGAGATAACAGGGAGAAGACAGGGTAGTGTTGTGAGAGATAACAGGGAGAAGACAGGGTAGTGTTGTGAGAGATAACCGAACAGAGAGAAGACAGGGTAGTGGTGTGTTATGGTTTCTTACCCTTACCTTCAGGACGAAGGTGTTGTCTTTGTCAGGCATCTCCAGGGGCATGGTGGTCCTCACCTCCACGATGGCAGACAGAGGGATGCTCACCTTGGGCTTTGACGACTATTGGACACACACACACGGTTAATATTCCTTTTAGATTTCAATTTAAATGTGCTCAGTGTGTGTGTGTGTGTGTGAGAGCACGTGCGTGCATCTGAGAGGCTGTAGGTATTGTAGTAGAGGCTTGTCAGTTGATCTGAATGGATCATCAGTCTGTTCTTCATCTCCCTGTATGGCTGTCCTGAGTCCTCCACTCAGCTCATCTCCAGGGGAAGAATATAAAAAGGGCACTTCCTGTATCTAAAGGGATATTTCCTGTTCCTCTTGCCCCACTGAGATCACATCACTGGCATCAGTCAACAATACCGTGACTCCGTTCAAAAACTGTACCTGAAAAACAGTTTGACTAATCTCATCTGACATGACTAGATTGATTAAAAGCACCATGAAGGAGACGTACCTACTTCTATAGGAAGTCAAATCTTCAAGGAGTTAAGGAGAGAAGGAAGCATTTTGGTACTGGTCCTCTGTCTGTTCTGCCTATGCCTCCTTTGTCTTATTATAAGGCAGGGTGCTGCCTGAAGTGTACTGTATGACAAGAGTACTGCGTGTTCTCTCCTCCCACTGTCTGTCTGTCTGTCTGTCTGTCTGTCTGTCTGTCTGTCTGTCTGTCTGTCTGTCTGTCTGTCTGTCTGTCTGTCTGTCTGTCTGTCTGTCTGTCTGTCTGTCTGTCTGTCTGTCTGTCTGGTGAGAACCTGGACCCATAGCCACAAAGTATCACATCCGGCCGTGATTGGGAGTCCCATAGGATGGCGCACAATTGGCCCAGCGTCGTCCGGGTTTGGCCGGTGTAGACCGTCATTGTAAATAAGAATTTGTTCTTAACTGACTTTCCTCGTTAAATTAAAAGGTTACATTTATTTTTATTTTTAAAAGGTGTCTCAGAGTACGAGTGCTGATCCAGGATCTGTCCATAAAATATTATTAGTATGATCCCTGTTCTCTATCCTGAGCCACCATCCTGACCACTGTTCTCTATCCTGAGCCACCATCCAGACCACTGTTCTCTATCCTGAGCCACCATCCAGACCACTGTTCTCTATCCTGTTCTCTATCCTGATCCACCATCCTGACCACTGTTCTCTATCCTGAGCCACCATCCTGACCACCTTCCTCTGTCCTGATCCACCATCCTGACCACTGTTCTCTATCCTGAGCCACCATCCTGACCACCTTCCTCTGTCCTGATCCACCATCCTGACCACTGTTCCCTGTCCTGATCCACCATCCTGACCACTGTTCCCTATCCTGACCACTGTTCTCTATCCTGATCCACCATCCTGACCACTGATCCCTGTCCTGATCCACCATCCTGACCACTGTTCCCTGTCCTGATCCACCATCCAGACCACTGTTCCCTGTCCTGATCCACCATCCTGACCACTGTTCCCTGTCTTGATCCACCATCCTGACCACTGTTCTCTGTCCTGATCCACCATCCTGACCACTGTTCGCTATCCTGATCCACCATCCTGACCACTGTTCTCTGTCCTGATCCACCATCCTGACCACTGTTCCCTGTCCTGATCCACCATCCTGACCACTGTTCCCTGTCCTGATCTACCATCCTGACCACTGTTCTCTGTCCTGATCCACCATCCTGACCACTGTTCTCTATCCTGATCCACCATCCTGACCACTGTTCCCTATCCTGATCCACCATCCTGACCACTGTTCTCTGTCCTGATCCACCATCCTGACCACTGTTCTCTGTCCTGATCCACCATCCTGACCACTGTTCTCTGTCCTCTATCCTGATCCACCATCCTGACCACTGTTCTCTATCCTGATCCACCATCCTGACCACTGTTTCCTATCCTGATCCACCATCCTGACCACTGTTTCCTATCCTGATCCACCATCCTGACCACTGTTCTCTGTCCTGATCCACCATCCTGACCACTGTTCTCTGTCCTGATCCACTATCCTGACCATTGTTCTCTGTCCTGATCCACCATCCTGACCACTGTTCTCTATCCTGATCCACCATCCTGACCACTGTTCCCTGTCCTGATCCACCATCCTGACCACTGTTCCCTGTCCTGATCCACCATCCAGACCACTGTTCTCTGTCCTGATCCACCATCCTGACCACTGTTCCCTGTCCTGATCCACCATCCAGACCACTGATCCCTATCCTGATCCACCATCCAGACCACTGTTCTCTGTCCTGATCCACCATCCTGACCACTGTTCTCTGTCCTGATCCACCATCCTGACCACTGTTCTCTGTCCTCTATCCTGATCCACCATCCTGACCACTGTTCTCTATCCTGATCCACCATCCTGACCACTGTTTCCTATCCTGATCCACCATCCTGACCACTGTTCTCTATCCTGTTCTCTATCCTGATCCACCATCCAGACCACTGTTCTCTATCCTGATCCACCATCCTGACCACTGTTTCCTATCCTGATCCACCATCCTGACCACTGTTCTCTATCCTGTTCTCTATCCTGATCCACCATCCTGACCACTGTCCTGATCCACCATCCTGACCACTGTTCTCTATCCTGATCCACCATCCAGACCACTGTTCTCTATCCTGATCCACCATCCTGACCACTGTTCTCTGTCCTGATCCACTATCCTGACCACTGTTCTCTGTCCTGATCCACCATCCTGACCACTGTTCTCTATCCTGATCCACCATCCTGACCACTGTTCTCTGTCCTGATCCACCATCCTGACCACTGTTCCCTGTCCTGATCCACCATCCAGACCACTGATCCCTATCCTGATCCACCATCCAGACCACTGTTCTCTGTCCTGATCCACCATCCTGACCACTGTTCCCTATCCTGATCCTACTCTAAGAGGCTTTGTGTATACGGGCCCTGATAAGAGGACCGTAGTGAAGCAGTCACTGTTGAGCTGTGCACCTGTACGTATTTTCAGGGAACAGTGTCTTTGTGGCCATTGGACCTGGATCACAACAAGAAGTGGGGGTTCTCTCTTTTTCCACCGCAGTGACTGAATCAGTTTTCAGGATTTGCACGGCACCTTGTAGAGGAACTGAGACCGTTGTAGATGTGAAACAGCCCATCAGGACATGTCATCGTACCCCGTCCGTCCGTCCGTCAGTCAGTGTGTGAGACATTTGTGTCTCTTTATATAGTGTGCTGGCGATGATGACTTCAGATGTTTTGTGCCCCCCCCCCCCACCCCAAATCAAAAGTTGTTCATCCCTGATTATATATACCATGCCTACATATCCTACTAAATGTGGGACGGACCTCTGTCTGTAAGAAGAACGCTCCATTCTCTTATTTATTTACAAAGCAATCTGACAGAAACTCCCTCTATATAATAACATTATTAATGAATATAGAAATCCTAAATTACCAAACCCGTTCACAGGAATGGATAACAGAGATTCCTTCAGTCTCCACAGATTTGGGAAAATCTGCGTTTTGTTTTTATGCCCCAAATTTGTGGAACATTCTGGAGAGTTCACTGCAGTTCGATGTGCTGCTGTCACTCAAGAAGTATAAATTATTGAGGACCTCTATGTAGTTGAATGTGATTGTTTTAAAATGTTTGTTTTATACACATGTTGTTTTAATATTCCGTTTTTTTATTGTCATGTGTACAGGGCTCTTTTATAAAACAGATTTGAATCTCAATGTTACTCCCTGTTTAAATAAAGGTTAAATAAATAACATCCTCATACTGTGTCTCTCCCTGTAAAGCCATGTGTTCCTGAATGCGTTTCCCGAGTCTGCTGCTTACCAAGCTGACTGATTTCAGGTCCTTCAGAAATCCCTCCCTCCTCCCTCCAGCTCTACCCCCTTCTTCCCTCCCTTTAAATCCCCCTCCCTCCCCCCTCCCTCCCTCCAGCTCAACCTCCTCCTCTCCCGCCTGCCTGCTCTCCCTCTCTATCCCCTTCTCCCTCCCCATCCATCTCCCTCCCTCCCTCCCCCCTCCAGCTCAACCTCCTCCTCTCCCGCCTGCCTGCCCTCCCTCTCCAGCTCTACCCCCTTCTCTCCCTCCCTCCCTCCCACAAGCCCACCTATCCTTGGGCTCCCTGGTATCAAGGGAGAGCAGAGAGATTTAAACAGCTTCAGTCTTGTTTTCTCACCTTAAGGTCAGAGCCAGTGATCTGTGAAGCCCACATAGACAAATATGACTGTGTGTGTGTGTGTTTTCGTGTGTGTGTGTGTGTGTGTGTCCATATACTGTAACTCTACCTTGGGTGGCACATAGAACTCCAACAGGAACTTGTCACACCCTTCGTCCCTCCTGGTCTTCCTCAGCAGCAACCT
>NC_042982.1:41641488-41745112 GCF_901001165.1 Salmo trutta | reverse complement strand
TAGAAATCTACCATTTCAATGTTTAAACTCTTAACTGTTCCGGTGAGTTCTACCTCTCTTCCCTTTGTCTGTGGGCAGCCTGAATTAGTTATTATCCCTGTAAATCAATGTGACAGCGGTTCCTTCTCTCCTACTGGAGATACTCATCCCACTCATCCCTCTCATCCCCCCCCATCTCTCTCATTCTCATCCCCCCCACCATCTCTCTCACCCCATCTCTCACCCCCCCCCCCCATCTATTTCACTCTCATCCCCCCCCCCATCTATTTTCTCTCTCATCCCCCCCATCCTTCTCATCTCTCCCCCCCTCTCAGACCTCTCACCCCCGATCTCTCTCGGTCTCACTGGGTGTATGACTCAACCCTATTCCTTCTCTCTCTCCCTCCCTCCCTCGCTCTCTGGCCCGTGCCAGGCCCAGGCTGTGCCAAACCACATCAGATCACACACAAACGCACTCGCTCTCTCCTCCTTCTCTCATTCTCTCCCCTCCTACACTCTCCTCCTCCCCATTGCTAGCTCTCTCTCTCTCTCTTTCCCCCGTTCTCTCCACTCTGAAGCCCTGCAGTAAAGAACCAACTGAGCTGGATTAAAGTCAGGTCACATGAAGGACCCAGACTGAGCCCAGGGAAGGATAAGGAGAAAACCCCCAGTACATACAGCTGAGGGAGGGAGAAAACCCCCAGTACATACAGCTGAGGGAGGGAGAAAACCTCCAGTACATACAGCTGAGGGAGCATCCCCCCAGTACATACAGCTGAGGGAGGGAGAAAACCCCCAGTACATACAGCTGAGGGAGGGAGAAAACCTCCAGTACATACAGCTGAGGGAGGGAGAAAACCTCCAGTACATACAGCTGAGGGAGGGAGAAAACCCCCAGTACATACAGCTGAGGGAGCATACCCCCAGTACATACAGCTGAGGGAGGGAGAAAACCCCCAGTACATACAGCTGAGGGAGGGAGAAAACCTCCAGTACATACAGCTGAGGGAGCATCCCCCCAGTACATACAGCTGAGGGAGGGAGAAAACCCCCCAGTACATACAGCTGAGGGAGCATCCCCCCAGTACATACAGCTGAGGGAGGGAGCATCCCCCCAGTACATACAGCTGAGGGAGGGAGAAAACCCCCAGTACATACAGCTGAGGGAGCATCCCCCCAGTACATACAGCTGAGGGAGGGAGAAAACCCCCAGTACATACAGCTGAGGGAGAAAACCCCCAGTACATACAGCTGTTTGAGGGAGCATCCATCAACTACCACCTTTCAACATGTAAAGACTTGTTTGTGATGCACCGAGATAAAACTACATCTAGAGTTTGTGGAGGGAAGGGGAGGATAAGATAGGGGGAGGGAGGAGGAGAGGATAGGAGGTAGGAGGAAGGGACAGGAAGGAGGAGGAGAGGATGACAAAATGAAAATCAGAAGAGATTGATGTTAAGTGAAAGCCCTCGTCTCTCAACTCTGGATCCTGTACCAGAGGATATACAGCAGGAATGATCGGCATTGCATCAATGTCTCCAGTCTTCCCTCAGATGAATCCCAGCCAGAAATCAGCACAATGTAATTGAAGAATCCATAGTCTCGAATCAGTTCTGGGAAATTTGGACAACACTAAACAGAGATATTTATCCAAAATGGAGATGCACGGGTAAACCACTTCTCCAATCTTTTTGGCTCTATAACAAAGAACAAACAGCAAAAACATATACATATCTTAGAATCAACTATTAAAAGACTACCAGAATCCACTGGATTCTCCAATTAACTTGAATGAACTACAGGACAAAATACAAACCCTTCAAGCCAAAAAGGCCTGTGGTGTTGATGGTATCCTCAATGAAATGATAAAATATACAGACCACAAATTCCAATTGGCTATACTTAAACTCTTTAACATCATCCTCAGCTCTGGCACCTTCCCCAATATTTGGAACCAAGGACTGATCACCCCAATCCACAAAAGTGGAGACAAATTTGACCCCAATAACTACCGTGGGATTTGAGTCAACAGCAACCTTGGGAAAATCCTCTGCATTATCATTAACAGCAGACTTGTACATTTCCTCAATGAAAACAATGTACTGAGGAAATGTCAAATTGGCTTTTCACCAAATTACCTTACGACAGATTTAAAAAAAAGCTTGACTCAATTTGGCATGAGGGTCTGCTATGCAAATTGATGGGAAGTGGTGTTGGGGGAAAAACATACATAAACAAAGATTAACTAGTCAGTGGCCACGCCCACGTGAGCATAGACATTACGTCAGCGTCATAGACCGCCATTTTCTACTGAAATCCATAAAACCCACTCCTGATGAAATTCACATCAGACTAAGCCAACCCCAGCATGAGCTGTGGCTGCCAATGGTTAAGACTAAGCCCGGTGTAAGCTAAGGTTGCAAATGGTTGAATTTCTGAGACCAAAACATGCCGGGTGACACTGGTGTGTGAAGTGGTTGAAACTACAACTCTACCAAAGGACAAGACTATTCCACGTGGAGCATTGGCTACACGGCTAGAAATGGTTCAACTCTGAGACTAATCGAGTCACTAGAGAATAAGAGCAAATCTTAGACACAAATTACTAGTCTGCAGCTAGAAATTATGTAAACCTAGGACGAGAATAAAGACAGCTGCTGAAACATCCATTCTATAAAGAACATTCCCGAATGGTACACTGAAGTAGCCATTCTAACAACCAGAGAGACTCTGATGAACCCTACAGGATGACTGAGGATTCCAACAGAGAAGACAACGACATACGGGCGTAAATATTACATTTTAAATTTTTAGCAGACGCTCTTATCCAGAGCGACTTACAGTAGTGAATGCATTCATTTCATGCATTTTTTTTCTGTACTGGCCCCCCGTGGGAATCGAACCCACAACCCTGGCGTTGCACACACCATGCTGGCATTGCAAACACCATGCTCTACCAACTGAGCCACAGGGAAGACTGTACAGTTGAAGTCGGAAGTTTACATACATCTAGGGTGGAGTCATTAAACCTCGTTTTTCAACCACTCCACAAATTTCTTGTTAACAAACTATAGTTTTGGCAAGTCGGTTAGGACATCTACTTTGTGCATGACACAAGTCATTTTTCCAACAATTGTTTACAGACAGATTATTTAGCTTATAATTCACTGTATCACAATTCCAGTGGGTCAGAAGTTTACATACACTAAGTTGACTGTGGCTTTAAACAGCTTGGAAAATTCCAGAAAATGATGTCATGGCTTTAGAAGCTTCTGATAGGCTAATTAACATAATTTGAGTCAATCGGAGGTTGACCTGTGGATGTATTTCAAGGCCTACCTTCAAACTCAGTGCCCCTTTGCTTGACATCATGGGAAAATCAAAAGAAAATCAGCCAAGACCTCAGAAAAAATATTGTAGACCTCCACAAGTTTGGTTCATCCTTGGGAGCAATTTCCAAACGCCTGAAGGTACCACGTTCATCTGTACAAACAATAGTACGCAAGTATAAACACCATGGGACCACGCAGCCGTCATACCGCTCAGGAAGGAGACGCGTTCTGTCTCCCAGAGATGAACGTACTTTGGTGCGAAAAGTGCAAATCAATCCCAGAACAGCAGCAAAGGACCTTATGAAGATGCTGGAGGAAACAGGTACAAAAGTATCTATATTCACAGTAAAACGAGTCCTATATCGAGATAACCTGAAAGGCCGCACAGCAAGGAAGAAGCCACTACTCCAAAACCGTCATAAAAAAGCCAGACTACGGTTTGCAACTGCACATGGGGACAAAGATCATACTTTTTGGAGAAATGTCCTCTGGTCTGATAAAACAAAAATAGAACTGTTTGGCCATAATGACCATCGTTATGTTTGGAGGAAAAAGGGGGAGGCTTGCAAGCCGAAGAACACCATCCCAACCGTGAAGCACGGGGGGGCAGCATCATGTTGTGGGGGTGCTTTGCTGCAGGAGGGACTGGTGCACTTCACAAAATAGATGGCATCATGAGGAAGAAAGATTATGTGGATATTTTGAAGCAACATCTCAAGACATCAGTCAGGAAGCTAAAGCTTGGTCGCAAATGGGTCTTCCAAATGGACAATGTCCCCAAGCATACTTCCAAAGTTGTGCAAAATGGCTTAAGGACAATAAAGTCAAGGTATTGGAGTGGCCATCACAAAGCCCTGACCTCAATCCCATAGAAAATTTGTGGGCAGAACTGAAAAAGCCTATGCGAGCAAGGAGGCCTACAAACCTGACTCAGTTACACCAGCTCTGTCAGGAGGAATGGGCCAAAATTCACCCAACTTATTGTGGGAAGCTTGTGGAAGGCTACCCGAAACGTTTGACCCAAGTTAAACAATTTAAAGACAATGCTACCAAATACTAATTGAGTGTATGTAACCTTCTGACCCACTGGGAATGTGATGAAAGAAATAAAGGCTTAAATAAATCATTCTCTCTACTATTATTCTGACATTTCACATTCTTAAAATAAAGTGGTGATCCTAACTGACCTAAGACAGGGAATCTTTACTAGGATTAAATGTCAGGAATTGTGAAAAACTGAGTTTTAATGCATTTGGCTAAGCTGCATGTAAACTTCCAACTTCAACTGTACATACATAGCAATTATTCTTAAATGAGTGGCCATTCATGTGCAAAGGATTAGCATTTCAATGAATATAATTACAGACTGTGTGCAATGAATCCATGTTGTCTTTCCCGCTCTCAGTCCACACCCCCTTCCCTTTGTCTACCAAGCCGTCATATCGGATTAGCCCACTAGGGACTTTTTCCATCATTGTTAGTATCTGTTTGTTATGCATTTCCATGATTACTTTGTTATTTATTTACTAATCCAAATTTGTATATTGCTGATTCATAATTTATGCTAAGGTTCGTGCAGATAACCAAGAATTTTACGACATTCCGATGAGACTGATAGAAAATAAGGAATAATTCATGATTGACTGCTATTGATATAAAAGATTTTCACATCTTTAAGTGTGGATTCGGGAGATAGCCGCTCCATATAAACGAATGCTTCCTGGTGCCCCATGTTATTAATGGTTTAATTCAATCACGTAATCAATGAAACGAACGTGTCATCTCATGTAACCATAGTAGAGACATGACATAGGGCTCAGGTCCCAGGGCCGAGCGAGAGAGATGGGAGAATTCTAGTCCTATTTAACTATCGCTGTACATATACTATTTTTCAGATATGTGTGTGATATGTGTGATATATATATATATATATATATATATATATATATATATACACACACACACATACACACACACACACACATACACACTGCTCAAAAAAATAAAGGGAACACTTAAACAACACAATGTAACTCCAAGTCAATCACACCTCTGTGAAATCAAACTGTCCACTTAGTAAGCAACACTGATTGACAATACATTTCACATGCTGTTGTGCAAATGGAATAGACAACAGGTGGAAATTATAGGCAATTAGCAAGACACCCCCAATAAAGGACTGGTTCTGCAGGTGGTGACCACAGACCACTTCTCAGTTCTTATGCTTCCTGGCTGATGTTTTGGTCACTTTTGAATGCTGGCGGTGCTTTCACTCTAGTGGTAGCATGAGACGGAGTCTACAACCCACACAGGTGGCTCAGGTAGTGCAGCTCATCCAGGATGGCACATCAATGCGAGCTGTGGCAAGAAGGTTTGCTGTGTCTGTCAGCGTAGTGTCCAGAGCATGGAGGCGCTACCAGGAGACAGGCCAGTACATCAGGAGATGTGGAGGAGGCCGTAGTAGGGCAACAACCCAGCAGCAGGACCGCTACCTCCGTCTTTGTGCAAGGAGGAGCAGGAGGAGCACTACCAGAGCCCTGCAAAATGACCTCCAGCAGGCCACAAATGTGCATGTGTCTGCTCAAACAGTCAGAAACAGACTCCATGAGGGTGGTATGAGGGCCCGACATCCACAGGTGGGGGTTGTGCTTACAGCCCAACACCGTGCAGTACGTTTGGCATTTGCCAGAGAACACCAAGATTGGCAAATTCGCCACTGGCGCCCTGTGCTCTTCACAGATGAAGCAGGTTCACACTGAGCACATGTGACAGAGTCTGGAGACGCCGTGGAGAACGTTCTGCTGCCTGCAACATCCTCCAGCATGACCGGTTTGGCGGTGGGTCAGTCATGGTGTGGGGTG
Source organism: Salmo trutta (assembly GCF_901001165.1). Classification (NCBI taxonomy): domain Eukaryota; kingdom Metazoa; phylum Chordata; class Actinopteri; order Salmoniformes; family Salmonidae; genus Salmo; species Salmo trutta. The sequence goes on along the minus strand of NC_042982.1, from coordinate 41,738,940 downwards.
GCATTTCTTTGGGGGGGGCCGCACAGCCCTCCATGTGCTTGCCAGAGGTAGCCTGACTGCCATTAGGTACCGAGATGAGATCCTCAGACCCCTTGTGAGACCATATGCTGGTGCGGTTGGCCCTGGGTTCCTCCTAATGCAAGACAATGCTAGACCTCATGTGGCTGGAGTGTGTCAGCAGTTCCTGCAAGAGGAAGGCATTGATGCTATGGACTGGCCCGCCCGTTCCCCAGACCTGAATCCAATTGAGCACATCTGGGACATCATGTCTCGCTCCATCCACCAACGCCACATTGCACCACAGACTGTCCAGGAGTTGGCGGATGCTTTAGTCCAGGTCTGGGAGGAGATCCCTCAGGAGACCATCCGCCACCTCATCAGGAGCATGCCCAGGCGTTGTAGGGAGGTCATACAGGCACGTGGAGGCCACACACACTACTGAGCCTCATTTTGACTTGTTTTAAAGACATTACATCAAAGTTGGATCAGCCTGTATTGTGGTTTTCCACTTTAATTTTGAGTGTGACTCCAAATCCAGACCTCCATGGGTTGATAAATTGGATTTCCATTGATTATTTGTGTGTGATTTTGTTGTCAGCACATTCAACTATGTAAAGAAAAAAGTATTTAATAAGATTATTTCATTCATTCAGATCTAGGATGTGTTATTTTAGTGTTCCCTTTATTTTTTTGAGCAGCATATATATATATTTACAGGACTACGCCAACACGCGTCCCAATATGTCTTTATTTCTTAATTCCATTATTTTACATGTGTGTATTGTTACATATCACTGAACTGTTGGAGCTAGAAACACAAGCATTACATATTACTGTACTGTTGGAGCTAGAAACACAAGCATTAGGTATTACTGTTGGAGCTAGAAACACAAGCATTAGGTATTACTGTACTGTTGGAGCTAGAAACACAAGCATTAGGTATTACTGTTGGAGCTAGAAACACAAGCATTGGGTATTACTGTACTGTTGGAGCTAGAAACACAAGCATTGGGTATTACTGTACTGGTGGAGCTAGAAACACAAGCATTGGGTATTACTGTACTGTTGGAGCTAGAAACACAAGCATTAGGTATTACTGTTGGAGCTAGAAACACAAGCATTAGGTATTACTGTTGGAGCTAGAAACACAAGCATTAGGTATTACTGTACTGTTGGAGCTAGAAACACAAGCATTAGGTATTACTGTACTGTTGGAGCTAGAAACACAAGCATTAGGTATTACTGTTGGAGCTAGAAACACAAGCATTACATATTACTGCACTGTTGGAGCTAGAAACACAAGCATTGTGCTACACCCACAACATCTACTAAATATATATATGCGACCAATAAAATGTGATTAGATGAACAGTGCAGCTTGGAGAATTACATGTGCTCCCGTGTGCAAAAATCAAAGTACAGTAATATATTTCAACTCAAAAACATACCATTCTGTTCTTCTGAAATGCATAAATGTATTCCTTAAGCCCCGCCCTTAACTTAATAATGAATTATCTTTGTGATGTGTTTATTGAATGGATTTTAATATTTGAATTGTAGTGTTTGTGGTTTCTCTTTGTACATATAGTATACAGTTACATAAACTAATGAAAAATGCTATTGTGTTCTTTGAAATACATTTTATTTCGTATTCTAATGTTACAAAAGAAAAGGAACCCGCACGCTGCTCTCGCTGCTCTCGCTGGTGTCGCTGCTCTCGCTGGTGTCGCTGCTCTCGCTGGTGTCGCTGCTCTCGCTGGTGTCGCTGCTCTCGCTGGTGTCGCTGCTCTTTTTAATGAGCTCTACGCATCGGACTGACGGCCTTCGTCAAAAGCTCTGACAAAGGCAGATACGTAGAGCTCATTAAAAAGAGCAGTGATGCCAGCCAGAGCAGTGCTGCCAGCCAGAGCCTTTTGAATTTTGTATTCTAAAATGTTACCTAAAACCTTCATAAAACACAACCAAATGATGATTCTTCCAATAGTATATATTAAATATATTTATTAGAATGTTGACTTTCAAAAGGCCCGACGGGAGGTCCAACGAGGCCAGGATTTTCTAGTGTTAATCACAGACACGGAAGCCAATCAAAAGATCAGGTTTGCATTAGGATACACAGTGCATATTAAAAACACCAGTTATAACCTAACATTTTTATTTTACTCAATCTGATTGGGTGGGCCCGGCTCCTCAGTGGGAGGGCCTGCGTCCACCCAGGCCAAACCTTGCCTACGCCCCTGGTTCTATCAAATTTTACATTAAAAAAAATATAACCAAAACAATGTAAGGTGCCTTGTTAGCTTGTTGACAAATGCTGTCACATTGTTGCCATGGGAGATGTGTCATTAAGCTGAACCAACCAACTAAGTGTTAATAATTAGCTAGCTTCCCCTATGACTGTGTGGTGGCTGGGAGGCAATCAAACGCTGGTGGTCCAGCTAGCAGCAGAAAAACAGCAACACAAACAACGAGGTGCTAAGAAGAGGACAGGTGCCATTCTCAAGGATGCTGGACAGACTGTGTGTACACACACACACACACACACACACACACACACACAGCGCATGAAACTCGAGCCAGAGAAGCTGGTAGAGGAAGTGGAACAGTGGGTTTGAGCCTGATCTTAGTGGATACAGAAACATATAGTGAACATGGACGGTGCCCAGATACAACAATCCACAAAATGTACACTCAGTGGCCAGTTAAGGAAAATGGATGGCTCCTACAGACAGTGAGTCACGTGGTCGTGGCTTGTTATATAAAGCAGGCAGACAGGCATTCAGTTGCTGTTTGATTGTGCGTGCGCACACACACACACACACACACACACACACACACACACACACACACACACACACACACACACACACACACACACACACACAGCAGAGAGAAAAGACTGTCAGGAGAGAGGGGTTGTGAGATGAGGAGAGAGAAGCATGGAAAGAGAGGGGAGGGAGGGCGGAGTTAGCAGAGAAGAGAGGGGAGGGAGGGCGGAGTTAGCAGAGAAGAGAGAGGGGAGGGCGGAGTTAGCAGAGAAGAGAGAGGGGAGGGCGGAGTTAGCAGAGAAGAGAGGGGAGAGGGGAGGGGAGGGCGGAGTTAGCAGAGAAGAGAGTGGAGGGCGGAGTTAGCAGAGAAGAGAGGGGAGGGGACATGTTTTTGCTCCATGGATCAGCTGTTAAAACAATGGGTCTGTGTGTAAGTAAGTGTGTAGGTGGAGAGACCCCTGGGGACACAGAGGGGAAAGCAGGCCCACTCCAGGACCTTGGGGCTAGGGACCCTTACCTCAGCATAGCCCTCCACCTAGAACAGACAATAGTTTTCCACAGACCAGACCCTCTAGCCTTCCCTGATGACCAAACACACTGGAAGAGACTATCGGAACCCTACACCACCTTAAAGGGCTCATTCACTTCAAAAACCTCAGCCTTCTCAGACAGACACAATGTACCCACACAGACAGAGGGTCCCCCCATACCACAGACACAATGTACCCACACAGACAGAGAGTCCCCCATACCACAGACACAATGTACCCACACAGACAGAGAGTCCCCCATACCACAGACACAATGTACCCACACAGACAGAGGGTCCCCCCATACCACAGACACAATGTACCCACAGACAGAGTCCCCCATACCACAGACACAATGTACCCACACAGACAGAGAGTCCCCCCATACCACAGACACAATGTACCCACACAGACAGAGGGTCCCCCATACCACAGACACAATGTACCCACACAGACTGTGAGTCCCACATACCACAGACACAATGTACCCACACAGACAGAGTCCCCCATACCACAGACACAATGTACCCACACAGACAGAGAGTCCCCCCATACCACAGACACAATGTACCCACACAGACAGAGGGTCCCCCATACCACAGACACAATGTACCCACACAGACAGAGGGTCCCCCATACCACAGACACAATGTACCCACACAGACAGAGGGTCCCCCATACCACAGACACAATGTACCCACACAGACAGAGGGTCCCCCATACCACAGACCCAATGTACCCACACAGACAGAGGGTCCCCCCATACCACAGACACAATGTACCCACACAGACAGAGGGTTCCCATACCACAGACCCAATGTACTCACAGACAGAGAGACAGACAGAGAGACAGACAGAGAGACAGTCCCCCATACCACAGCAATGTGCCACCACCATATCAATTCAATTATATGGCTTTTTTGCATGGGAAGCGTATGTTTACATTGCCAAAGCAAGTGAAATAGATAAACAAAAGTGAAATAAACAAAAAAAGGTACAGTAAACTTACAAAAGTTCCTAAAGAATAAAGACATATCAAATGTCATATTATGTCTATATACAGTGTTATGATGTACAAATAGTTAAAGTATGAATAGGAAAATAAACATAAATATGGGTTGTATTTACAATGGTGTTTGTTCTTCACTGGTTGTCCTTTTCTAGTGTCAACAGGTCACACATCTTGCTGCTGTGATGTCACACTGTGGTATTTCACCCAGTAGATATGTGAATTTATCAAAATTGGATTTGTTTTCGAATTCTTTGTGGATCTGTGTAATCTGGGAGAAATATGTGTCTCTAATATGGTCATACATTTGGCAGGAGGTCAGGAAGTGCAGCTCAGTTTCCACCTCATTTTGTGGGCAGTGTGCACATAGCCTGTCTTCTCTTGAGAGCCAGGTCTGCCTACGGCGGCCTTTCTCAATTGCAAGGCTATGCTCACTGAGTCTGTACATAGTCAAAGCTCTCCTTAAGTTTGGGTCGGTCACAGTGGTCAGGTATTCTGCCACTGTGTGCTCGCTGTTTAGGGCCAAATAGCATTCTAGTTTGCTCAGTTGTTTTGTTAATTCTTTCCAATGTGTTAAGTAATTATCTTTCTGTTTTCTCATTATTTGGTTGGGTCTAATTGTGTTGCTGTCCTGGGGCTCTGTGGGGTCTGTTTGTGTTTGTGAACAGAGCCCCAGGACCAGCTTGCTTAGGGGACTCTTCTCTCTCTCCCCCCCCCCCCCCCCCCCCAGCAGTAACTGTGTGGATCAGATGGTTTCAGTACCCCAGCAGTAACTGTGTGTGGATCAGATGGTTTCAGTACCCTAGCAGTAACTGTGTGGATCAGATGGTTTCAGTACCCTAGCAGTAACTGTGTGTGGATCAGATGGTTTCAGTACCCTAGCAGTAACTGTGTGTGGATCAGATGGTTTCAGTACCCTAGCAGTAACTGTGTGTGGATCAGATGGTTTCAGTACCCTAGCAGTAACTGTGTGTGGATCAGATGGTTTCAGTACCCTAGCAGTAACTGTGTGTGGATCAGATGGTTTCAGTACCCTAGCAGTAACTGTGTGTGGATCAGATGGTTTCAGTACCCTAGCAGTAACTGTGTGTGGATCAGATGGTTTCAGTACCCTAGCAGTAACTGTGTGTGGATCAGATGGTTTCAGTACCCTAGCAGTAACTGTGTGTGGATCAGATGGTTTCAGTACCCTAGCAGTAACTGTGTGTGGATCAGATGGTTTCAGTACCCTAGCAGTAACTGTGTGTGGATCAGATGGTTTCAGTACCCTAGCAGTAACTGTGTGTGGATCAGATGGTTTCAGTACCCTAGCAGTAACTGTGTGTGGATCAGATGGTTTCAGTACCCTAGCAGTAACTGTGTGTGGATCAGATGGTTTCAGTACCCTAGCAGTAACTGTGTGTGGATCAGATGGTTTCAGTACCCTAGCAGTAACTGTGTGTGGATCAGATGGTTTCAGTACCCTAGCAGTAACTGTGTGTGGATCAGATGGTTTCAGTACCCTAGCAGTAACTGTGTGTGGATCAGATGGTTTCAGTACCCTAGCAGTAACTGTGTGTGGATCAGATGGTTTCAGTACCCTAGCAGTAACTGTGTGTGGATCAGATGGTTTCAGTACCCTAGCAGTAACTGTGTGTGGATCAGATGGTTTCAGTACCCTAGCAGTAACTGTGTGTGGATCAGATGGTTTCAGTACCCTAGCAGTAACTGTGTGGATCAGATGGTTTCAGTACCCTAGCAGTAACTGTGTGGATCAGATGGTTTCAGTACCCTAGCAGTAACTGTGTGGATCAGATGGTTTCAGTACCCTAGCAGTAACTGTGTGGATCAGATGGTTTCAGTACCCCAGCAGTAACTGTGGATCAGATGGTTTCAGTACCCCAGCAGTAACTGTGGATCAGATGGTTTCAGTACCCCAGCAGTAACTGTGTGGATCAGATGGTTTCAGTACCCCAGCAGTAACTGTGTGGATCAGATGGTTTCAGTACCCTAGCAGTAACTGTGTGGATCAGATGGTTTCAGTACCCTAGCAGTAACTGTGTGGATCAGATGGTTTCAGTACCCTAGCAGTAACTGTGTGGATCAGATGGTTTCAGTACCCTAGCAGTAACTGTGTGGATCAGATGGTTTCAGTACCCCAGCAGTAACTGTGTGGATCAGATGGTTTCCGTACCCCAGCAGTAACTGTGTGGATCAGATGGTTTCAGTACCCCAGCAGTAACTGTGTGTGGATCAGATGGTTTCAGTACCCTAGCAGTAACTGTGTGTGGATCAGATGGTTTCAGTACCCTAGCAGTAACTGTGTGTGGATCAGATGGTTTCAGTACCCTAGCAGTAACTGTGTGTGGATCAGATGGTTTCAGTACCCTAGCAGTAACTGTGTGTGGATCAGATGGTTTCAGTACCCTAGCAGTAACTGTGTGTGGATCAGATGGTTTCAGTACCCTAGCAGTAACTGTGTGTGGATCAGATGGTTTCAGTACCCTAGCAGTAACTGTGTGTGGATCAGATGGTTTCAGTACCCTAGCAGTAACTGTGTGTGGATCAGATGGTTTCAGTACCCTAGCAGTAACTGTGTGTGGATCAGATGGTTTCAGTACCCTAGCAGTAACTGTGTGTGGATCAGATGGTTTCAGTACCCTAGCAGTAACTGTGTGTGGATCAGATGGTTTCAGTACCCTAGCAGTAACTGTGTGGATCAGATGGTTTCAGTACCCTAGCAGTAACTGTGTGGATCAGATGGTTTCAGTACCCTAGCAGTAACTGTGTGGATCAGATGGTTTCAGTACCCCAGCAGTAACTGTGGATCAGATGGTTTCAGTACCCCAGCAGTAACTGTGGATCAGATGGTTTCAGTACCCCAGCAGTAACTGTGTGGATCAGATGGTTTCAGTACCCCAGCAGTAACTGTGTGGATCAGATGGTTTCAGTACCCTAGCAGTAACTGTGTGGATCAGATGGTTTCAGTACCCTAGCAGTAACTGTGTGGATCAGATGGTTTCAGTACCCTAGCAGTAACTGTGTGGATCAGATGGTTTCAGTACCCTAGCAGTAACTGTGGATCAGATGGTTTCAGTACCCTAGCAGTAACTGTGGATCAGATGGTTTCAGTACCCTAGCAGTAACTGTGTGGATCAGATGGTTTAGTACCCAGCAGTAACTGTGGATCAGATGGTTTCAGTACCCCAGCAGTAACTGTGTGGATCAGATGGTTTCAGTACCCCAGCAGTAACTGTGTGGATCAGATGGTTTCAGTACCCCAGCAGTAACTGTGTGGATCAGATGGTTCAGTACCCCAGCAGTAACTGTGTGGATCAGATGGTTTCAGTACCCCAGCAGTAACTGTGTGGATCAGATGGTTTCAGTACCCCAGCAGTAACTGTGTGGATCAGATGGTTTCAGTACCCCAGCAGTAACTGTGTGGATCAGATGGTTTCAGTACCCCAGCAGTAACTGTGTGGATCAGATAGTTTCAGTACCCCAGCAGTAACTGTGTGTGGATCAGATGGTTTCAGTACCCTAGCAGTAACTGTGTGGATCAGATGGTTTCAGTACCCCAGCAGTAACTGTGTGGATCAGATGGTTTCAGTACCCTAGCAGTAACTGTGTGGATCAGATGGTTTCAGTACCCTAGCAGTAACTGTGTGTGGATCAGATGGTTTCAGTACCCCAGCAGTAACTGTGTGGATCAGATGGTTTCAGTACCCCAGCAGTAACTGTGTGGATCAGATGGTTTCAGTACCCTAGCAGTAACTGTGTGGATCAGATGGTTTCAGTACCCTAGCAGTAACTGTGTGTGGATCAGATGGTTTCAGTACCCCAGCAGTAACTGTCCCAGGAGATATGGAGAGGAAAGAGACATGACTAGGAGCAGAGGCAGAGAGGCAACTCCAGCCTGCTAAAACTCATCGACTAGGAGACATGAGCAGGGCGATCTGATCCAGTCCTCCAAGGAGAGGTTCTGTTCAGTACATCACGTTGATTAATACAACAACACTATTGCAGCTGCACTCACACAGTCACGCACTGCTCTGAGGACTTCCCTGCCAGCTCAGCAGGGCTGTGGACTCTCTCCCTCCAATTGGTTGAAATGGACTGCTGCTGAGGGCATTCTCTCACCCCAGGGACTCTGGGCCCTGTCATGCTTTCTAAGATTCTCCTGGCAGGGACAAGTCATGTGTTCTCTTTACTACAGTAAACACATACACAGGAAGTCACTGCTGGGAAGAGCAGGAAATTACACAGGCCAAATTCACAACCAGACATAAGATAAATGATAGGCAGACACAGAACACACACACAGGCCTACAAAGGTAGAACGTAGTGTAAACACAGGGCCTACAAGGGTAGAACGTAGTGTAAACACAGGGCCACAAAGGTAGAACGTAGTGTAAACACAGGGCCACAAGGGTAGAACGTAGTGTAAACACAGGGCCACAAGGGTAGAACGTAGTGTAAACACAGGGCCACAAGGGTAGAACGTAGTGTAAACACATGCGTTTCCTCTGGGAATGATATCTAAAATGAACAAGATGTGTTCCTTTGGGATCTAGAAGAGCAGATTAGACAGTGGAGGATAGTCTAGTGTGACACTACTGGGACTGACTTACTCACCAAAGGAAGCCTGGCACCAGAGGCCAGAGAAACCAATGTCAGCCTAAATGCATAGCAGAAGAAAGGATGCCAGAGAGAGAGGGAGCGGCAGACATTCAGAAGAAAGGATGCCAGCCCATAGATTAGACCTCATGAGGTAAGAAAGGGGTCAGAGGTCAACGTTATACAACCCTCACATACCACACACTATGACCTTTGACCTGACCTCTTTCTTCCCTCATGAGGTCATGTCAGCCCTGCCGGCTGCTTCCTGACTCTCAACCAACTGTCAGAGAGGGATGTTCTCTTCTCCAGGTAGAAGTGGGACGTAGCCTAGCAACAGATCTAGAATCAGTTTTGCTCCCCCCTTCACAGATACAGCCTCTCCTATACAGACTGGCGCCTTCACAGATACAGCCTCTCCTATACAGACTGGCGCCTTCACAGATACAGCCTCTCCTATACAGACTGGTGCCTTCACAGATACAACCTCTCCTATACTGGGCTGACATGATGACAGCAGTCAGGGAAGGCATAACTTACTGCACTACGGCCATACTATTTACAAGCATAATGTACTCAGAGTACACACAAACATGAAACAATGCCTTTGAGGTGTGCTGAATCTATTGGTGTGTTCTGATTCTGCCTACTGTTGGTCTACAGGCGCCTCCAGTGCTGTAAAAGAAACAAGGACGCACTTCTAAACACCCCACACGCCACTGTGCATGTTAAACACAGTAATTAGCGTGAGAGCAGACCGGAGACAAACAGAGCGAATGTAAATATTGAGTGAGCAGCGTTCCTCCGTTATGATCTAAGGTGATAAAGGATAGAGTGTGTGAGACGCTCATTCCGCGACTCGTTTCTTCTTCCTGTTCCTCTCACCCACTAAATTCATTTCACAGATGATCAAAACACCCTGAAATTCAAGATGTGGGAGTTTTCTTTTCGTCTTGAAACTATAAGAAGATGTGAACGGTGCAAACATATGCTGTAATCAGAGAGTGAATAGTGTGAACTAAATGGTTACTGGGTCATATTATTTTGTAGACCGGTAACAAAACCATCAGATGTAAACATGGACTAGGTTCGCCTACATGTTGCACAGCACTGACATGTACTAAGTGGCATGATGTTCGTCTGATCTTCACTGTTGCCTGTTTGATCAGAGTCTATCGAATGAAACAGGCCGCAATAACAACATTATTCATATATATATAAAAAGAGCCGTTACCAATTAGATACAAGTGTAAAATATCACTAGCCTAGGCCTTTTAATCAATGGGAATAATCAATATGCTGTGGTACCATGTGCGCGCGGTGGCGGTGCTCATGAATGAGAAATAACCGGCTATTGAACGGCTGAGCACCGAGTCCGCGGCTGAAAGAACGGATCCCCAAATCCGCGTCAATGAAGGACTGTTAACGGAGTAGACTTTATAGGTAAAGCCAGGACACAGACTCTGAGATTGGCAATGACTGCCTGGAGACATGTTATTGTGGTCTTTGTTATTGTCCCCTCGAGAGACCTACCCCTAGATCCGCTAAATGGATTAGGGGGGAAAAGTCCTTTACCGTATAGTCCCAATCCCGAGTAGCTTTGTCTCGAGGCCTCTGTGAGGAAGCCCATCAATCATTGAGGTGTAATTAAGAACGGCATCAATCGAGTCTTATCGCCTAGGCTACCAGCAATACTGTTTTTTTAAATGGATGCGTTTCAGCACCAGGCGCGTTGTCGACTAGACAGACAGACAGACAGACGGCTATCCTTCAGCACCTGGAGCGAACAGTGAGGGCTGAGCCAAACTGCCTAGCCTAGAATTGCTACCCTCCTCACTAAAGCACGACGCAAACATGTTCATAGCCTATAAATAAAATGATATGTGGAACGTAGCCTAGCATACAGGTTGGCGACCATAAAGGCAAATGGTAGGCTACAATGCGCGCTACAATGCGCGCTAGAATGCGCGCTATAGCTCCCAGCAACATCCAAGCAGGTCGGAAGCCACAAAATGGAAAACATGAACGCAGCAGCGCTCACCTCGGTGTCCGACTCACTGCACGGCGCTACGCTGATGTCCGGGAGCCAATCCGTCCACTGTTGGTTGTTGTTATTTTGTTGTCCAATCAAGGCCAATACTATGCATTACTTGTCTTCATATCGGCGATTAGGAGGCTACCGCGGCAACGTTACATTTTCTCCATATCCGCTCGACGCACACTAGACTTCAGGATCCACCGTCTCTCAGCCCAGGGATGGCTGTGTGTGCGTGTCTCTCAGCCCAGGGATGGCTGTGGCTGTGTCTCTCTGTGTGTGTGTGTGTGTGTGTTGATCTCTCTCTGATCTATTTAACAGCCCTCTCAGTCTGTCCTTAAAGGGGCCGCGCACGATTCCTGCTTTCTCTAGGTCGGATCACGTGCCCTAGGTAGAAACGTTTGGTGTGTTTCTTTGTGTGCTAGAGGGAAGTCTATTATCTGTAATCCCACCAGGCTCCCTCTTTAACCCCCCCCCCCACACACGTTTGTTTTACTGTCCTTGTGGGGACCAAGCAATTGATTCTCATTCAAAATCCTATTTTCCTAACCTCTAACCTTTAAAAGGCATGTTTCCCTATCCGAAACTGTTCTGAACAGTCTGTGTATATATTATGACGAAATGTTGTGAAGTTTTAGTTCATTTTGGTCAGTGGTGTAAAGTATTTAAGTAAAAATACTAATTAAGTTGTTTTTGGGGGTATCTGTACTTTACTTCACTATTTATATTTTTGACAACTTTTACTTGACTACATACCTAAAGAAAATTATGAACTTTTTACTCCATACATTTTCCCTGACATCCAAAAGTACTCGTTACATTTTGAATGCTTAACAGGACAGAACATGGTCCAATTCACACAATTATCAAGATAACATCCCTGGTCATCCCTACTGCCTCTGATCTGGAGGACTCACTAAACAGAGAACATCCCTGGTCATCCCTACTGCCTATGATCTGGAGGACTCACTAAACAGAGAACATCCCTGGTCTTCCCTACTGCCTCTGATCTGGCGGACTCACTAAACAGAGAACATCCCTTGTCATCCCTACTGCCTCTGATCTGGAGGACTCACTAAACAGAGAACATCCCTTGTCATCCCTACTGCCTCTGATCTGGAGGACTCACTAAACAGAGAACATCCCTGGTCATCCCTACTGCTTCTGATCTGGAGGACTCACTAAACAGAGAACATCCCTGGTCCTCCCTACTGCCTCTGATATGGAGGACTCACTAAACAGAGAACATCCCTGGTCATCCCTACTGCCTCTGATCTGGAGGACTCACTAAACAGAGAACATCCCTTGTCATCCCTACTGCCTCTGATCTGGAGGACTCACTAAACAGAGAACATCCCTGGTCATCCCTACTGCTTCTGATCTGGAGGACTCACTAAACAGAGAACATCCCTGGTCCTCCCTACTGCCTCTGATATGGAGGACTCACTAAACAGAGAACATCCTTGGTCATCCCTACTGCCTCTGATCTGGAGGACTCACTAAACAGAGAACATCCCTGGTCATCCCTACTGCCTCTGATCTGGCGGACTCAGTAAACAGAGAACATCCCTTGTCATCCCTACTGCCTCTGATCTGGAGGACTCACTAAACAGAGAACATCCCTTGTCATCCCTACTGCCTCTGATCTGGAGGACTCACTAAACAGAGAACATCCCTGGTCATCCCTACTGCTTCTGATCTGGAGGACTCACTAAACAGAGAACATCCCTGGTCATCCCTACTGCTTCTGATCTGGAGGACTCACTAAACAGAGAACATCCCTGGTCATCCCTACTGCCTCTGATCTGGAGGACTCACTAAACAGAAAACATCCCTGGTCCTCCCTACTGCCTCTGATCTGGAGGACTCACTAAACAGAGAACATCCCTAGTCATCCCTACTGCCTCTGATCTGGCGGACTCACTAAACAGAGAACATCCCTGGGCATCCCTACTGCCTCTGATCTGGCGGACTCACTAAACAGAGAACATCCCTGGTCATCCCTACTGCCTCTGATCTGGCGGACTCACTAAACAGAGAACATCCCTGGTCATCCCTACTGCCTCTGATCTGGCGGACTCACTAAACAGAGAACATCCCTGGACATCCCTACTGCCTCTGATCTGGCGGACTCACTAAACAGAGAACATCCCTGGTCATCCCTACTGCCTCTGATCTGGCGGACTCACTAAACAGAGAACATCCCTGGTCATCCCTACTGCCTCTGATCTGGAGGACTCACTAAACAGAGAACATCCCTGGTCCTCCCTACTGCCTCTGATCTGGCGGACTCACTAAACAGAGAACATCCCTGGTCATCCCTACTGCCTCTGATCTGGCGGATTCACTAAACAGAGAACATCCCTGGTCATCCCTACTGCCTCTGATCTGGCGGACTCACTAAACAGAGAACATCCCTGGTCCTCCCTACTGCCTCTGATCTGGCGGACTCACTAAACAGAGAACATCCCTGGACATCCCTACTGCCTCTGATCTGGCGGACTCACTAAACAGAGAACATCCCTGGTCATCCCTACTGCCTCTGATCTGGCGGACTCACTAAACAGAGAACATCCCTGGTCATCCCTACTGCCTCTGATCTGGAGGACTCACTAAACAGAGAACATCCCTGGTCCTCCCTACTGCCTCTGATCTGGCGTACTCACTAAACAGAGAACATCCCTGGTCCTCCCTACTGCCTCTGATCTGGAGGACTCACTAAACAGAGAACATCCCTGGTCATCCCTACTGCCTCTGATCTGGAGGACTCACTAAACAGAGAACATCCCTGGTCCTCCCTACTGCCTCTGATCTGGAGGACTCACTAAACAGAGAACATCCCTGGTCATCCCTACTGCCTCTGATCTGGAGGACTCACTAAACAGAGAACATCCCTGGTCATCCCTACTGCCTCTGATCTGGAGGACTCACTAAACAGAGAACATCCCTGGTCATCCCAACTGCCTCTGATCTGGCGGACTCACTAAACAGAGAACATCCCTGGTCATCCCTACTGCCTCTGATCTGGAGGACTCACTAAACAGAGAACATCCCTGGTCATCCCTACTGCCTCTGATCTGGAGGACTCACTAAACAGAGAACATCCCTGGTCATCCCTACTGCCTCTGATCTGGAGGACTCACTAAACAGAGAACATCCCTGGTCATCCCAACTGCCTCTGATCTGGCGGACTCACTAAACAGAGAACATCGCTGGTCATCCCAACTGCCTCTGATCTGGCAGACTCACTAAACAGAGAACATCCCTGGTCATCCCTACTGCCTCTGATCTGGCAGACTCACTAAACACAAATACTTTATTTATAAATGATGCCTAGAGGTTGGAGTGTGCCCCTGGCTTTCCGTACATTTAAAAAACAAGAAAATGGTGCTGTCTAGTTTGCTTAAGATAAGGAATTTGAAATGATTTGTACTTTTACTTTTGATACTTAAGTATACTTTAGCAACTACATTTACTTTTGATACTTAAGTATACTTTAGCAACTACATTTACTTTTGATACTTATGTATATATAACAACCAAATACTTTTAGACTTCTAGTCAAGTAGTGTTTTACTGGGTGACTTTTACTTTTACTTGAGTCATTGAGACTGTTTTGCTGCACAGACTGGAATATGTTCCAGGGATTCTTCCAATGGCATTGAGGAGTACACCACATCAGTCACTGGCTTTATCAATAAATGCAATGAGGACGTCGTCCCCACAGTGACTGTACGTACAGTACATACCCCAACCAGAAGCCATGGATTACAGGCAACATTCGCACTGAGCTAAAGGCTAGAGCTGCCGCTTTCAAGGAGCGGGACTCTAACCCAGAAGCTTATAAGAAATCTCGCTATGCTCTCCGACGAACCATCAAACAGGCAAAGCGTCAATACAGGACTAAGATTGAATCGTACTACACCGGCTCCAACGCTCGTCGAATGTGGCAGGGCTTGCAAACTATTACAGACTACAAAGGGAAGCACAGCAGCAAGCTGCCCAGTGACATGAGCCTACCAGATGAACTAAATAACTTCTATGCTTGCTTCGAGGCAAGCAACACTGAGGCATGCATGAGAGCATCAACTGTTCTGGACGACTGTGTGATCACGCTCTCCACAACCGATGTGAGTAAGACCTTTAAACAGGTCAACATACACAAGGCTGTGGGGCCAGATGGATTACCAGGACGTGTGCTCAGAGCATGCGTTGACCAACTGGCAAGTGTCTTCACTGACATTTTCAACATCTCCCTGTCTGAGTCTGTAATACCAACATGTTTTAAGCAGACCACCATAATCTCTGTGCCCAAGAACACCAAGGTAACCTGTCTAAATGACTACCGACCTGTAGCACTCACGTCTGTAGCCATGAAGTATTTTGAAAGGCTGGTCATGGCTCACATCAACACCATTATCCCAGAAATCCTAGACCCACCCCAATTTGCATATCTGTGGATCTGTTGGTGCGGTATGCAAATTCCCCCCCCCCCCCCCAATTAAGGTGAAAACAACCACATGTGGCACACACACACACTTAATGTCAATCACTAGCCACTTGTCTTACCACCAATGTTCCCTCTAAACTGCGCGGGCGCCATATAATAAATATCAGTGGACTAACTTAACTACATGTTCTCGTTTTCCCTTTTTTTGGAATTGTGCTCGAATCAACGCAGTATTAGCCACCTTCGGTGTAACATACTGAAATAAAACGAACTACGCAAGATTTAGTATGCAAAACTAACTGTGCAAGATATTTCCTTGTAGGTAGAGCGCATTGGAGTAGGATTATATTATATTGACAGGCACAATTGATGCCGCGTTCAAAACAACTGGGAACTCTGAAAAATACGAGGTCAAATCATGACGTCGGCGATCTTCAGGTCGGAAAGTCGGAGCTCTAAATAGAGGCCAGAGTTCCTATTCGGAGCTCTAAATAGAGGCCAGGGTTCCCCGTCGGAGCTCTAAATAGAGGCCAGGGTTCCCCGTCGGAGCTCTAAAAAGAGGCCAGAGTTCCCAGTCTGAGCTCTAAATAGAGGCCAGAGTTGCCAGATCGATTTTTTTCCAGTCGGAGCTCGTTTTTTTCCCCAGAATTCCCAGTTGTTTTGACGCACTGTAGTCGAAAGTCGGAGTTTCGAGTTCCCAGTTCTGAGTTCCCAGTTCTGAGTTCCCAGTTCTGAGTTCTGAGTTCCCAGTTCTGAGTTCCCAGTTCTGAGTTCCCAGTTCTGAGTTCCCAGTTCTGAGTTCTGAGTTCCAGTTCTGAGTTCTGAGTTCCCAGTTCTGAGTTCTGAGTTCCCAGTTCTGAGTTCCCAGTTCTGAGTTCCCAGTTCTGAGTTCTGAGTTCCCAGTTCTGAGTTCCCAGTTCTGAGTTCCCAGTTCTGAGTTCTGAGTTCCCAGTTCTGAGTTCTGAGTTCCCAGTTCTGAGTTCTGAGTTCCCAGTTCTGAGTTCCCAGTTCTGAGTTCCCAGTTCTGAGTTCTGAGTTCCCAGTTCTGAGTTCCCAGTTCTGAGTTCCCAGTTCTGAGTTCCCAGTTCTGAGTTCTGAGTTCCCAGTTCTGAGTTCCCAGTTCTGAGTTCTCAGTTCTGAGTTCCCAGTTCTGAGTTCCCAGTTCTGAGTTCTGAGTTCCCAGTTCTGAGTTCTGAGTTCCCAGTTCTGAGTTCTGAGTTCCCAGTTCTGAGTTCCCAGTTCTGAGTTCCCAGTTCTGAGTTCCCAGTTCTGAGTTCCCAGTTCTGAGTTCCCAGTTCTGAGATCCCAGTTCTGAGTTCTGAGTTCCCAGTTGTCTTGAACGCTACACAGACCGGTGCACCGTAACCAATCAGAGCTGCAGTAGGCCTGTATGGCCTATATTGAACACCACACATCTGCTGCTACTGTAGGCTAAATGATAGAACAGCAATTTCCATATACAAATGTAATGGGATGCATTTTTCTCCATTGTTTTTTAATGTTAGGCCACTCTGCCTACATTGTGATCTAATAACCACAGTAGCCTACTTGACCACTGTTAAAACTGTAACTTAAAGCGGATACAGTCTCAGTGTTCACAGTGAACACATGCCTGAAGTTACACCGAATTTTCACAATGTTCATGTTTGCGCTCAGCAGACCTGAAATTTGCTCAGTGCCAAACATTTCTACCCACTCCATTATATCAGAGTTTACAAGCCTGGTCCTGGTCCTGGCCCCGGTCCTGTCCCTGGTCCTGGCCCCGGTCCTGCCCCTGGTCCTGGCCGCAGTCCTGCCCCTGATCCTGGCCCTGCCCCTGGTCCTGCCCCTGGTCCTGGCCCCGGTCCTGATCCTGGTCCTGCCCCTGGTCCTGGCCCCAGTCCTGCCCCTGGTCCTGGCATGCTACATAAACATGCAACCTACCCCAGCCATTTAGACACAGCAAGATACATACATTCATTTGGTGGCAGACAGACAGACAGACACAGTAACATCATTGAGTGCAGACAGACAGGCACATGGACATAGTAACGTAATTGAGTGCAGACAGACGGACAGACACATGGACACAGTAACTCACTGAGTGCAGACAGACAGACAGACAGACACATGGACACAGTAACTCATTGAATGCAGACAGACAGACAGACAGA
Organism: Salmo trutta; assembly: GCF_901001165.1. Lineage (NCBI taxonomy): Eukaryota > Metazoa > Chordata > Actinopteri > Salmoniformes > Salmonidae > Salmo > Salmo trutta. The sequence goes on along the minus strand of NC_042982.1, from coordinate 41,721,399 downwards.
CAGACAGACAGACAGACAGACAGACAGACAGACAGACAGACAGACAGACAGACAGACAGACAGACAGAGTAACTCATTGAGTGCAGTGACCCAGCCACCACCACACGATTTCTCACAGTATTGTTCTTTCAGACTGTCTCCTGAAAAATCACTCACAGGGGGCTTCCTGGGGGAGGGGCTCAGACCAGCTGGACACAGACACACACACACACACACACTTTCTCACTATGACAAGCATACACCGACACACAGAGCTGCTCTATAGTCAGACCCGTTGAGTTCCAGAATGGGTTAAAAATGTCAGCCATATTGTTCAGGGAGAAATCCAAACCAGTCTCATTGGAACGAAATGGCCCTAGAGGCATAATCCAGATTTAACGTTTACATTTTAGTCATTTAGCAGATGCTCTTATCCAGACCGACTTACAGGAACAGTTAGGGGTTAAGTGCCTTACTCAAGGACACGTCGGCAGATTTTTCACCTCGTCGGCTCGAGGATTCAAACCAGCGACCTTTCGGGTTACTGGCCCAACGCTCTTAACCACTAAGGTTACTTGGCGCGTTACGTGGGACAATAAAACTAACTCATGTGATATATCAGAAATTGTGTAATAGATTTATTGTCAACCTAAAATATAGAAATATCATTTTTAACAGTTTATAGGGGTTTGTATACCAATTCTCTGTATAAATAGCCTCTAAAATGAATGTACACGTGAACAGAGTGTAAATGTCTTCATTTTTGTTTTCTTGGAAAGCTGTTACAGAATCCGCCTGGCGAGGGCGCTACAGGACGCTGTTTCACTACGTTATGTGTGGATTTGTTTATTTGATATCTGGACCCGTGCTGTCAGACTCTTACCCATCCTCACCTTTTCTCCCCTCCTGACATATCCATATCTCCTCCAGCTTGTGGCTTCAGCCAATCGGACAATAGCCATGTGTCGCACCCTTGTGCACTCTCTAGCCATGCGGTCTCTTCAGGCCCTGATTGGCTAGCCAGCCTGACCCATGATCTCCAAGGGAGTAAATATACCTTGCGTTATAGGGAAATCATGCACGCTCTAGAATGCTCTTCAAGCCAATCAGAAACGAGTATTCAACAATGGCATGGTAGAATTTGTTCCATTCCTTGCCTTCCATGAATTGCATTTAAATGTCTGTACTACAGAAGTATCCCCATGTTCATCTTCGTCAGTGTGTGTAAATTCCACTTTAACCAGGGGGCGGTAGTCATTGGGTCACAGGTCAGCAAATACGTAGAGCCCGGTCGCTCTCTTTCACGCCCCTTCGAGATGGATTGGTGACTTTGCTGACAACACTACAGTATGGTGTCCCACAGAGACCACACAGGGAACTTTTCACACTGCCCACCTGAGGTCCAGTGGACGACTGCTGCAATAGCCCAGAGTGCTTTTATATGATACAATATCAGTATTTGTTTCATTTACAACTTGTCTAAGTCCTGTCATCAACTGAAGTCAGACAGTGTTTGGCTGTGGATTGACTACATTGTTTACATGGAAACGTTGTCATATTGGCAGTAAATTTGAAATATTAAAAGGAATAATTTCTCTAAAACTGGCTGGCTAGCTAGCTAACAAACATAAAGTGCAGATAAATTCTTCAAATTCAGCACTTTTACACAATATCTTATCACAGCACTAGCAAACCATAGTTGACCAACTCCCCTGACCAAAATGGCTGACCTTTAAGAAGGTTCATTATCATTCTAGTATTCTAATTCCTAATTCTATGGTCTAGCCATTGATGCTCCACGCTCCACTCCTCCTGGTTGTGCTTCCCTCCATGTTCCATTAGACAGAAACAAGGTGTTTTTCCCTCCATGTTCCATTAAACAGAAACAAGGTGTGTTTCCTCCATGTTCCATTAAACAGAAACAAGGTGTGTTTCCTCCATGTTCCATCAGACAGAAACAAGGTGTGTTTCTCTCCATGTTCCATTAAACAGAAACAAGGTGTGTTTCTCTCCATGTTCCATCAGACAGAAACAAGGTGTGTTTCCTCCATGTTCCATTAGACAGAAACAAGGAACAATTTACCAGACTACGCCATGGCTCATCCTAAAATTTCTAAATTCCATTCTTTAACTTTTAGATTTGGGTGTATTGTTGTGAATTGTTAGATATTACTGCACTGTTGGAGCTAGAAACACAAGCATTTAGCTACACCCACAGTTACATCTTCTAAACATGTGTACCTGACCAATAACATCTTCTAAACATGTGTACCTGACCAATACAATTTCAATGTTGAACCCACACAGCCGTTTGATTTCCTTTGAAAGCATCTGAAGTGGTTGAAAAGGAGATTGGCCTCTTAGGGGCGTTTGAGGATGGACCCCCCCCCCCCCCGAGTTACAGAGAGGACCTGGTGACTGCATCATACCTCTTCCTACTGAGCTACAGAGAGGGACTGGTGACTGCATCATACCTCTTCCTACTGAGCTACAGAGAGGGACTGGTGACTGCATCATACCTCTTCCTACTGAGTTACAGAGAGGGACTGGTGACTGCATCATACCTCTTCCTACTGAGCTACAGAGAGGGACTGGTGACTGCATCATACCTCTTCCTACTGAGCTACAGAGAGGGACTGGTGACTGCATCATACCTCTTCCTACTGAGCTACAGAGAGGGACTGGTGACTGCATCATACCTCTTCCTACTGAGCTACAGAGAGGGCATACAGTGTGAATATGTGGAGATTATAGAGAGAGAGAGAGAGAGAGAGAGAGAGAGAGCAGGGAGGGAGGGAGAGGGAGTTGGATGGAGAGGGAGAGGGAGGGGGGAGTTGGGGAGTTGGGCCTTCTGTTCTCCCTAGTGACTGAGAACAGAAAAGGCCCAATGAACAGAGCTTACTCAGGCTCCCACAATCCCTCAGCACCCATGCGCCTCACTGGGGTTGACAACTACATATTTATTAAAGCAGTTAATGTGTGTGCGTGTGTGCGTGGGTGCGCGTGCGTGTGCGCGTGCGTGCGTGTGTATTGTGAGTCAAATTGCACCTGATCTCTCACAGAGCTAGTGATTAATTTGATGATGTCAGTATGTCTGGGGACCGGAGCAGAGACACATAGTAGACAACACATAGTAGACAACATACTAAATCACACAGACCAGGAGAGGAGGATGAAGGTGCTGATCCACCCTCATCAACAGAGACATCAACTGCACTAGTATTCCCATTCACTCCCACAATGACGAAAAAGCCGACAGTATCAATCAATGAACTCAAAAAAAGTTCTGGGACACTGTAAAGTCCATGGAGAATAAGAGCAACTCCTCCCAGCTGCCCACTGCACTGAGGATAGGAAACTGTCACCACCGATAAATACACTATAATTGAGAACTTCAATAAGCATTTTTCTACGGCTGGCCATGCTTTCCACCTGGCTACCCCTACCCCGGTCAACAGCACTGCACCCCCCACAGCAACTCGCCCAAGCCTTACCCATTTCTCCTTCTCCCAAATCCAGTCAGCTGATGTTCTGAAAGAGCTGCAAAATCTGGACCCCTACAAATCAGCCGGGCAAGACAATCTGGACCCTTTCTTTCTAAAATTATCTGCCGAAATTGTTGCAACCCCTATTACTAGCCTGTTCAACCTCTTTTTCGTGTCGTCTGAGATTCCCAAAGATTGGAAAGCAGCTGCGGTCATCCCCCTCTTCAAAGGGGGAGACACTCTTGACCCAAACTGTTACAGACCTATATCTATCCTACCCTGCCTCTCTAAAGTCTTCGAAAGCCAAGTCAACAAACAGATTACCGACCATTTCGAATCCCACCGCACCTTCTCCGCTATGCAATCTGGTTTCAGAGCTGGTCATGGGTGCACCTCAAGGCCACGCTCAAGGTCCTAAAGGATATCTTAACCGCCATCGATAAGAAACAATACTGTGCAGCCATATTCATCGACCTGGCCAAGGCTTTCAACTCTGTCAATTACCACATCCTCATCGGCAGACTCAGTAGCCTTGGTTTCTCAAATGATTGCCTCGCCTGGTTCTCCAACTACTTCTCTGATAGAGTTCAATGTGTCAAATCGGATGGCCTGTTGTCCGGGCCTCTGGCAGGCTCTATGGGGGTGCCACAGAGTTCAATTCTTGGGCCAACTCTTTTCTCTGTATACATCAATGATGTCGCTCTTCCTGCTGGTGAGTCTCTGATCCACCTCTACGCAGACGACGCCATTTTGTATACTTCTGGCCCCTCTTTGGACACTGTGTTAACAACCCTCCAGACGAGCTTCAATGCCATACAACTCTCCTTCCGTGGCCTCCAACTGCTCTTAAATACAAGTAAAACTAAATGCATGCTCTTCAACCGATCACTGCCCGCACCTGCCCGCCCGTCCAGCATCACTACTCTGGACGGTTCTGACTTAGAATATGTGGACAACTACAAATACCTAGGTGTCTGGTTAGACTGTAAACTCTCCTTCCAGACTCACATCAAACATTTCCAATCCAAAGTTAAATCTAGAATTGGCTTCCTATTTCACAACAAAGCATCTTTCACTCATGCTGCCAAACATACCCTCGTAAAACTGACCATCCTACCGATCCTCAACTTCGGCGATGTCATTTACAAAATAGCCTCCAATACCCTGCTCAATAAATTGGATGCAGTCTATCACAGTGCCATCCGTTTTGTCACCAAAGCCCCATACAGTATACTACCCACCACTGCGACCTGTACGCTCTCGTTGGCTGGCCCTCGCTTCATACTCGTCGCCAAACCCACTGGCTCCAGGTCATCTACAAGACCCTGCTAGGTAAAGTCCCCCCTTATCTCCACTCACTGGTCACCATAGCAGCACCCACCCGTAGCACACGCTCCAGCAGGTATATCTCTCTGGTCACCTCCAAAGCCAATTCTTCCTTTGGTCGTCTCTCCTTCCAGTTCTCTGCTGCCAATGACTGGAACGAACTACAAAAATCTCTAAAACTGGAAACCCTTATCTCCCTCACTAGCTTTAAGCACCAGCTGTCAGAGCAGCTCACAGATTACTGCACCTGTAAATAGCCCATCTATAATTTAGCCCAAACAACTACCTCTTCCCCTACTGTATATATTTATTTTGCTCCTTTGCACCCCATTATTTCTATTTCTACTTTGTACTTTCTTCCACTGCAAATCTACCATTCCAGTGTTTTACTTGCTATATTGTATGTACTTCGCCACCATGGCCTTTTTTGCCTTTACCTCCCTTATCTCTCCTCATTTGCTCACATTGTATATAGACTTATGTTTCTACTATATTATTGACTGTATGTTTGTTTTACTCCATGTGTAACTCTGTGTTGTTGTTGTATGTGTCAAACTGCTTTGCTTTATCTTGGCCAGGTCGCAGTTGTAAATGTGAACTTGTTCTCAACTTGCCTACCTGGTTAAATAAAGGTGAAATAAAAAATAAATAAAAAATAAATAAAAAATGACATTTCACTGTGCTTTGTAGAAAAAGGATTTTGACACAATGTCCCTGACAGTTAATGTATTAATGTGAACGGTTTTCGACACAGGGTGCTCTTCAATAAACACTGCAGGAGACTAAGAGTCTGACTGTAAATAAAATGTTTTTTGTTGTTGTAATGAGGCCGTGGATCCCAGTGATCAGTGGATTAGTGCAGCAGCCTCTGTTCTGCTCTGAGATCCAGCCCCAGAGTTACGTCTGTCACCTTCAGGGGGAAGGAGGAGAGGTGGGGAGTCTCTGCCTCACCAAGGGGTGTAAGGGGGCCGGGTGAAGGGGGGGGGGGTAGGCTCAGAGCGGGAGGGGCAGGGGGGAGCACCTCTAGACATCTGATTGGCTGAACAGGCAGTCACATGTGTAGGTGACCCGGCCATATGCTGTCAGAGCGAATCAGAACGCATTGGGAGTGTTCAGCAGGAGCAACCTGACGGAGGTCTGTTTCCATGGCAACGACCGGGGGAACCAGGGGGCGAAGCGACTGCATGCTGGGAAAGAGAAATGGAGAGAGGCGGGCTTGTTGTGGGGGAGAGGAGTTCCCTAGGAGATGAAGGGAATGAGGGAGGAGGGGTGGAGAGGTGTGGTGAATGATGCCATCGAAAAATGTATGACTCCCTCACCCACACTCTGTATTAATGATGGGGGGGAAAAAATCTCGATTCAAATTTCTCTGAGCTGACGTACTTAGCAACACAAAAGAGAAAATCTTGAATGATGTTGAATCAGTGAATGAGATTTCCACAGCTACTAAGAAGTGAATGATGCTGCTTCTGAATGGTAGGCTGGGAATGCTTCACATATCGGACTTCTGGCCTGGGGAGCAGGTTTAGGGTCAATTCCATTTCAATTCAGAAAGTAAACCGAATTCCAATTCCAATTTCACATTTTCCCAATTGAAAAGCTTGGACGAGCATTGGAATTGGACTTTCAGTGTACTTCCTGAATTGAGTGGAATTGTAATTGAATGAACCCTAACCCTGCAGGGAAGTCTTAAAACAGGGGGTTTAAAGTAACTGTCCATCGAAAATCTCACTTTTAAAAAGTTCCTATTCTGTTAACTCATACCCAAATAATGTTGTTGATGCATCCTATACTCGTATCTGTAGCCAAAACATAAATTGGATAAAAAACATTTTAATAAACCCTTCGTCAAAACAGACTGTTTCAAACACGCTTGCTACTTCCTCATAGAGAAAAACGTCATCCTCCTGAAGAGAATGAGCTGCCCAATCAGCAGTCTACTTACATGAATATTTGTAATGACCGGTATACGCCCACACCATTCAGTTATTGGGGTACGCCCACACCATTCAGTTATTGGGGTACGCCCACACCATTCTGTTATTGGGGTACGCCCACACCATTCAGTTATTGGGGTACGCCCACACCATTCTGTTATTGGGGTACGCCCACACCATTCAGTTATTGGGGTACGCCCACACCATTCAGTTATTGGGGTACGCCCACACCATTCAGTTATTGGGGTACGCCCACACCATTCAGTTATTGGGGTACGCCCACACCATTCAGTTATTGGGGTACGCCCACACCATTCTGTTATTGGGGTACGCCCACACCATTCAGTTATTGGGGTACGCCCACACCATTCAGTTATTGGGGTACGCCCACACCATTCAGTTATTGGGGTACGCCCACACCATTCAGTTATTGGGGTACGCCCACACCATTCAGTTATTGGGGTACGCCCACACCATTCTGTTGGGGTACGCCCACACCATTCAGTTATTGGGGTACGCCCACACCGTTCTGTTGTTGGGGTACGCCCACACCATTCTGTTGTTGGGGTACGCCCACACCATTCAGTTATTGGGGTACGCCCACACCATTCAGTTATTGGGGTACGCCCACACCATTCAGTTATTGGGGTACGCCCACACCATTCAGTTATTGGGGTACGCCCACACTCTATCCTAACCTCTATTAAGCTCAGACTCCATGTCATCAGATAAGACCTTGTTTCTCTGTTCCTCTATCACAGCCTCTCTTCCACACAGGTTCATGGTCCATTTTCTTGTTTGTCGTTGTCCCTCTTCAGTGTCATTCAGTCTATTGTTTCATCCCTTGCTGCTGCTTGAAAGGACTTCTTCTCTCACTTCCTTGGTTGCTCTCTCAAGGACATCAAGGGGGGCTAGACCCCTGCTTGTTTTACATTTGTATACACTGGGCATGATGTCTGCTCTGTAACAAAAATGCATCTTGAATTCATATGCGTGACTCATTGCAAAAAATACTATGCATAAGAATGACCAAATGTAATAATTTGTATATAGGGTATGGTAGCCATTGGCTCAACTTACCCCAAGGCAAACATTGTGACACAAGTTTGGTTTAAATACAAGTATCATGAAACTTAAAACACATTCATTTGACTTGGTGAAAATCAGTTTTTTGGACCCAACTTGCTTACCACCTTTTCAATGTGTTTTCTTCTTTCACAAACTCCATGAAATGCTGGCCTCTTCCTCAATATTTGGTCACATGAATCATTTTGTGTCTGGTTTCATTGAAACAAGGGGTGGCTCAACTAACTCTTTGGCTCAACTAACTCTTTGGCTCAACTAACCCCACTCTTCCCTACCATTTTTTGGAATGGAAAACGATTTAACTCATATTGTAATTAATTATAGGTCATATTTAATAGAAATCTGTAAACATTGGACAGTTACTTTAACATCAGTCTTCTGACCTCAACAACATTATTTGCAGTTTTGTGGTTTTCCTTAATTAAACAGGTCATTTCTCATTAAACAGGTAATTTCTTACTTCGCTACTATGGCCTATTTATTTGCTTATCTCCTCACGCAATTTGACTGTGTTTGTTTGTTCCATGTGTAACTCTGTGTTGTTGTTTGTGTCACACTGCTTTGCTTTATCTTGGCCAGGTTGCAGTTGTAAATGAGAACTTGTTCTCAACTGGCCTACCTGGTTAAATAAAGGTGGAATAAATAAATATTCTCATGTGTTTTTCAGCAGTGCAGGTTGGATTAAATGACACCCTAATTAGCAGAAGCAGATGTGTATTGTCGGCTGTGAGGTAGAACAGAACAGAACAGAACAGAACATAGCTTTCTTCCTGCCTGGGGACATTACAGCACTATTACCATCAGCATGTTGTCCTGACCATCAGCATGTTGTCCTGACCATCAGCATGTTGTCCTGTCCTGACCATCAGCATGTTGTCCTGACCATCAGCATGTTGTCCTGACCATCAGCATGTTGTCCTGACCATCAGCATGTTGTCCTGTCCTGACCATCAGCATGTTGTCCTGACCATCAGCATGTTGTCCTGACCATCAGTATGTTGTCCTGACCATCAGCATGTTGTCCTGTCCTGACCATCAGCATGTTGTCCTGACCATCAGCATGTTGTCCTGACCATCAGCATGTTGTCCTGTCCTGACCATCAGCATGTTGTCCTGACCATCAGCATGTTGTCCTGACCATCAGCATGTTGTCCTGACCATCAGTATGTTGTCCTGTCCTGACCATCAGCATGTTGTCCTGACCATCAGCATGTTGTCCTGACCATCAGCATGTTGTCCTGACCATCAGCATGTTGTCCTGTCCTGACCATCAGCATGTTGTCCTGACCATCAGTATGTTGTCCTGACCATCAGCATGTTGTCCTGACCATCAGCATGTTGTCCTGACCATCAGCATGTTGTCCTGACCATCAGCCAATGCATCTCAACGGAAATTGCGCCACACTCAACTCACGCAGCTGAACAATTTGTTTGTTTGTTAAACTTTGTCTGTAAACACGCTGGATGATTCAGAATCCATTGAAGAGCTTGAACGATTCATTGACGAGAGATACTTACAAACTCTTAGAAACATGTCGCTAGCTTCGGAGGACTCAAGCATTGTTAAGGACAACCAACCCAATCAACAAAACAAACCAAAATCAGGTTGGACAATTGGTATCAACGATGGAACCAAACCATCCCCTAGTAAGAGGGCGCGTGTGGCGAGTGGGGAGAGGTTTACAGATATGGATGTTGACTTGTTAAAATCCATCAATGAAAGGCTTGCCAAACTTGATATCTTGGATATATTACGAGAGGACATCAATGCATTATGTGCTAGTCTAGAATTTAGCCAACGTCAGATTGATGATCTAAGGAAAGAGAACACGGTGCTGAAAGGTACTGTAGACTCTATTCATAGCAAGGTGGAGGTGGTGCAAAGGGAGAACAAACAACTTAAAGAAACCTTGCTTGATGTACAGTGTCGATCAATGCGGGACAATCTCATATTTTCAGGGATACCGGAGAATGACAACAGCAGAGGCTGTGAGGACACAGTCCGAGATTTTATGTCAACTCAACTAAAACTGCCCACTGATGTTGTGTGTGATGTAACTTTCTCCAGAGTCCATAGAATAGGTAAGACCTCTGGAAATAGGCCACGGGCTATTATTGCATGTTTTGACAAAATTAAGCAAAAGGAAATGACGAAGAACATGGGCAGAGAACTCAGAAACACTGATTTTGGAATGAATGATCACTTCCCCACCGAGATCAATGAAAGGAGAAAAAAACTATATCCCATCATGAAGGAAAAACGTTGCCTGAATCAACGAGTCTCCATGGTGATGGATAAACTTTATATCAACGGGCAATTGTATCGGGACTCTAGAGTAACTCCCTGGCTATTTTAATTTAATGTTCAAATTTGAGTTTGTATGTTGTAGTGTATCATGACAACTTCAACTATAACGAATACATTCTCTATTGATCTTCACTTGACAAGGAAAGGGTTGCATATAGCTCAGGTTAATGTATGTAGCCTTCCTAACAAAATACATGAGGTTTTTAACTTGGTCAAGATAAATAATATTCATATTTTGGCCTTGACCGAAACGCATTTAGATGCATCTGTAAATGATGGGCAAATTAACATTCATGGATATAGTCTACTTAGAAGGGACAGGAATAGGAATGGTGGGGGTGTAGCACTGTATATTCAGAATCAGATACCTTTAAATTGTGGAATACCGCAGGGCAGCTGCCTTGGGCCACTTCTTTATTTAATATATACCAACGACCTTTCCTATGCCCTAGCTGAAACTCAAGCTACTGTATTTGCAGATGATACTACAATTTATGCAGCAGGACAATCGGTTCAACAGGTACAGCAAGCTTTACAAGGAGATTTGGAGAATATTAGGGAGTGGGTTTGCCAGAATAAACTTATTTTAAACACCAAGAAAACCAAAGTTATGTTGGTCTGTTCCACTAGGAAAAGGCCAAAACAGCATGGGATACAATTAAGTATGGGAGGAGTACAAATTGAAGAAGTGGCAGAAACCAAACTATTAGGAGTGCAGCTAGACAACTGCTTATCATGGTCATCTCAAATAACTAATCTATGTAAAAAAATTATTAAAACAGCATGCATAATCAGAAGGATAGCTAAATATTTACCAGGAAAAATTCTTAAGCAAATAACACAAGCTTTAATTGAGAGTCAAGTGAACTACTGTTCTGTGGTCTGGGGAAATGCATCATCAAGTGAAATTAGGAGGCTGCAGATTGCACAGAACAAAGCAGCAAGGATTGTTTTACGGTGGAGATATGGTTTTTCTGTTGCAGTCATACGCAATGTTCTTGGTTGGTCATCAATCGACAAGATAATTGAAAAAAACATGCTTATTTTATTTCATAATATACATCATTTAAAACGGCCAAGTACAATTCACAACGGCAATCAGTTGGTAAGAGACAGACATTCCGTAAATACTAGGAATAGATTGTCCACCATCTATGCATTATCCAGACAGAAAAGAGAAATAGGCAAAAGAACATTTCGATTTAGAGCAATAAAGAAGGAATAAATTAACTGAGCAAACCAGAAACCTTTCTATATATACATTTAAACATTATTTTAAAACAATTTAAATATAATACACAGAAATGTTGTGGGATTACAGTAGATGAAGAATTCATATTTCTTAGATTGATTATTTATTTTTATTACGTTAGTATATTATGTATGTTTGTAATAGTGTGTTATATGTGAAAATGTGTTCGTATATAAATTGTATTTTAATATTTAAGGACTCTTGGAAGATTAGTCCAAATGGGGACTAAAAGAGATCCAAATAAAATAAAATCAAAATCAGCATGTTGTCCTGACCATCAGCATGTTGTCCTGACCATCAGCATGTTGTCCTGACCATCAGCATGTTGTCCTGTCCTGACCATCAGCATGTTGTCCTGACCATCAGCATGTTGTCCTGACCATCAGTATGTTGTCCTGTCCTGACCATCAGCATGTTGTCCTGACCATCAGCATGTTGTCCTGACCATCAGCATGTTGTCCTGTCCTGTCCATCAGCATGTTGTCCTGACCATCAGCATGTTGTCCTGTCCATCAGCATGTTGTCCTGACCATCAGCATGTTGTCCTGTCCTGACCATCAGCATGTTGTCCTGACCATCAGCATGTTGTCCTGACCATCAGCATGTTGTCCTGACCATCAGCATGTTGTCCTGACCATCAGCATGTTGTCCTGACCATATTCATGGACAGAATGAGCCCTTTATCCACATGCACACTGGACAAACACACACAGGCAGGCAGGCAGGCAGGCAGGCAGGCAGGCAGGCAGGCAGGCAGGCAGGCAGACAGAATGAGCCCTTTATCCACATGCACACTGGACAACCACACACAAAGATAGACAGACAGGCAGAATGATCCCTTAATCCACATGTACACTGGACAAACGCACACAAAGACAGACAGATAGACAGACAGACAGACAGACAGACAGGCAGAATGATCCCTTAATCCACATGCACACTGGACAAACGCACACAAAGACAGACAGAATAAAAGAGAGAGAGAAATAGACAAACAAACACAGACACACCTAAGGTGAGGATAAGAGGAGAGCCAGGATGAGGTCAATAAAGAGAACACATTCTCTATCGCCCTCTGCTGACGGCATTTTGAAGACAGACGTCAACATGTAAGTGTCTGGATTTCAACTAGATATTATTTTAGCGTATTTTCCATTGGGTGTTTTTGAGCATAAGTAAGATGGCGCCAACAGTCATGGCAGCTCTGCTTCTAGCTCCTAAGCAACTTGGCAGTATTTAGATTTTTTGAGCGTTATTTCTTACATTATTAGCCAATAAAAACAATTTGTGTTATTACATACAGCCGGAAAGAACTTTTGGATATCAGAGCGGCGGTAACTCACCAGGATTACGACCAGGAATACAACTTTCCTGGATTGGATCTTTTGTTTGCACTTCCCAGGGCAATTTAACTTACCCTAGAGGCTGGTCCAAGACGCCACCGGCGGAGAAAAGGTATTCGGAGTGGATTTCTAGTCTGACTCAGAAGGCAGGATGGTTCTTCCGAGTATTTTACTCACTAATGTTCAGTCTCTGGACAATAAAGTAGACGGGCTCAGGGCGAGGATCTCCTTCCAGAGAGACATCAGGGACGGTAACATACTCTGTTTCACGGAATCATTGCTCTCTCCGAATATACTGTTCCCGTCCACACAGCCAGCTGGGTTCTCAGAAGAAGGGTGTGGTGTATGTTTCATGATTAACTACTCATGGTGTGATTGTGATAAGGTACATTAACTCAAGTCCTTTTGTTCACCCAACCTAGAATAGCTCACAATCAAATGCTGACTGTATTACCTCCCAAGTGAATCCTCATTGGTTATAGTCACAGCAGTGTACATTCCCCCTCAAGCCGATACACCGACGGCCCTCAAGGAACTACACTGGGCTTCATGTAAACTGTAAATCACAGATCCATGTATTTATTATAGCTGGGGATTTAAACAAAAGCAAATTTGAGGAAAACGCTACTGAAGTTCTATCAACACATTGACTGTAGTACTCTGTAGTACTCTGTAGTACTCTGTAGTACTCTGTAGTACTCTCGCTGGGAAAACACTCGACAACTGATACCCCCCCCCCCCTTTTGAAATGCCTACAAGGCCCTCCCCCACCCGCCCTTCGGCAAATCAGATCACAACTCCCTTTTGCTCCTCCCTTCCTATAGGCAGAAACTCAAACAGGAAGTACCCGTGCTAAGATCTATTCAACGCTGGTCTGACCAATCGGATATCCATGCAAGATTGTTTTGATCACGTGGACTGGGATATGTTCCGGGTAGACTTGGAGAATAACATTGATGTATACACGGACACGGTGACTGAGTTCATCAGGAAGTGTATAGAGGACGTTGTTCCCACTGTGACTATTAAACCTACCCAAACCAGAAACCGTGGATAGATGGCAGCACTCGCACTAAACTGAAAGTGCGAACCACCGCATTTAACCGTGGCAAGATAACTGGGAATATGGTAGAATACAAACAGTGTAGTTATTCCCTCCGTAAGGCAATCAAACAGGCAAAATGTCAGTACAGAGACAAAATGGAGTTGCAATTCAATGGCTCAGATGCAAGACGTATGTAGCAGGGTCTACAGACAATCACAGACTACAAAGGGAAAACCAGCCACGTCGCGGACACCGACGTCTTTCTCCCAGACAAGCTAAACACCTTCTTCACCCGCTTTGAGGGTAACACAGTGCCATCGACGCGGCCCGCTCCCAAGGACTGTGGGCTCTCGTTCTCCGTGGCCGACGTCTGTAAGAGAGTTAAGCGTGTAAACCCTGGCAAGGCTGCCGGGCCAGATGGCATCCCTAGCCGCGTCCTCAGAACATGTGCAGAACAGCTGGCTGGAGTGTTTACGGACATATTCAATTTCTCCCTACCCCAGTCTGCTGTCCCCACATGCTTCAAGATGGCCACCATTGTTCCTGTACCCAAGAAAGCAAAGGTAACTGAACAAAATGACTATCGCCCCATAGCACTCACTTCTGTCATCATGAAGTGCTTTGAGAGGCTAGTTAAGGATCATATCACCTCTACCTTACCTGACACCCTAGACCCACTTCCATTTGCATATCGCCCCAATAGATCCACAGACGATGCAATGGCCATTGCACTGCACATTGTCCTATCCAGATTGGATAGGACAATGTGGAATATCTGGATAGGACAAGAGGAATGTCTATGTAAGAATGTTGTTCATTGAGTATAGCTCAGCCTTCAACACCATAGTACCCTCCAAGCTCATCATCAAGCTCAGGGCCCTGGGTCTGAACCCCACTCTGTGCAACTGGGTCCTGGACTTCCTGACAGGCTGCCCCCAGGTGGTGAAGGTTGGAAACAACACCTTCACTTCACTGATCCTCAACACAGGGGCCCCACAAGGGTGCGTGCTCAGCCCCCTCCTGTTCACCCATGACTGCATGACCACGCACGCCTCCAACTCTATCATCAAGTTTGCAGATGACATAACAGTAGTAGGCCTGAATACCAACAATGATGAGACAGCCTACAGGGAGGAGGTGAGGCCCTGGCGGGGTGGTGCCAGGAAAATAACCTTTCCCTCAATAAAATGAAGGAGATGATCGTGGACTTCAGGAAACAGCAGAGGGAGCACCCCCCTATCCACATCAACAGAACTGCAGTGGAGAAGGTGGAAAGCTTCAAGTTCCTCAGCGTACACATCACTGACAATCTGAAATGGTCCACCCACACAGACAGTGTGGTGAAGAAGGCGCAACAGCGCCTCTTCAACCTCAGGAGGCTAAAGAATTTTGGCTTGGCCCCTAAAACCCTCACAAACTGTTACAGATGCACAATTGAGAGCATCCTGTCGGGCTGTATCACCGCCAGGTACGGCAACTGCATCGCCCGCAACCACAGGGCTTTCCAGAGGGTGGTGCGGTCTACCCAACGCATCACAGGGGGCACACTGCCTGCCCTCCAGAACACCTACAGCACCCAATGTCACAGGAAGGCCAAAAATACAATTTAGAATTTTTATTATTATTTTTTTAACCGTTATGTAACTATGCAAGTCAGTTAAGAACAAATTCTTATTTACAATGACGGCCTACCAAACCCGGACAACGCTGGGCCAATTGTGCACCGCCGTATGTGACTCCCAATCACGGCGGGTTGTGATACAGCCTTGAATCGAACCAGAGTGTCTGTAGTGACGCCTCAAGCACTGAGATGCAGTGTCTTAGACCGCTGTGATACAGCCTGGAATCGAACCAGGGTCTGTAGTGACGCCTCAAACACTGAGATGCAGTGTCTTAGACCGCTGTGATACAGCCTGGAATCGAACCAGGGTCTGTAGTGACGCCTCTAGCACTGAGATGTAGTGTCTTAAACCGCAGTGATACAGCCTGGAATCGAACCAGGGTCTGTAGTGACGCCTCAAGCACTGAGATGCAGTGTCTTAGACCGCTGTGATACAGCCTGGAATCGAACCAGGGTCTGTAGTGACTCCTCTAGCACTGAGATGCAGTGTCTTAGACCGCTGTGATACAGCCTGGAATCGAACCAGGGTCTGTAGTGACTCCTCTAGCACTGAGATGCAGTGTCTTAGACCGCTGTGATACAGCCTGGAATCGAACCAGGGTCTGTAGTGACTCCTCTAGCACTGAGATGCAGTGTCTTAGACCGCTGTGATACAGCATGGAATCAAACCAGGGTCTGTAGTGACGCCTCTAGCACTGAGATGCAGTGTCTTAGACCACTGCGCCACTTGGGAGCCAAAAAGGACATCATCAATGACATCAACCACCCGAGCCACGGCCTGTTCACCCCGCTATCATCCAGAAGCCGAGGTCAGTAGAGGAGTGTCAAAGCTGGGACCGAGAGACTGAAAACAGCTCTTCTATCGCAAGGCCATCAGACTGTTAAATAGCCATCACTAGTCAGCTACCACCCAGTTACTCAACCCTGCCCCTTAGAGTCTGTTGCCCTATATACACAGACATGGAATCACTGGCCACTGTAATAATGGAACACTAGTCACTTTAATAATGTTTACATACTGTATTCTATTCTACTGTATTTTAGTCAATGCCACTCCGACATTGCTCGTCCTAATATTTATCTATTTCTTAATTCCATCATTTTACTTTTAGATGTGTGTATTGTTGTGATTTGTTAGATATTACTGCACTGTTGGATCTAGGAACGCAAGCATTTCACTACACCCGCAATAACATTTGATTTGATTGATTTTACATAAGATTTGATTTGATCCATCCAAACTACGCATTATTGAGGAAGTGCCATTTGAGACGATTCCTCCGGCGCTGTTAAAACACAGACTCATTAAGAACTATGCTGTTATTTCAGAGACGGAAGTGAATATTTATGGAGAGGTTGATGAGAGGAGGAAGACTGGATGACTGACTGCAGAGAGCAAGCGGGAGTTCTGAATAGAGGATCCACTGATTAGATGTGACTGGCAGGTGGGGTGAGGGGAGGGATTAGCTGGCAGGTAAATTGGGGAGGAAAAAGTGAATTGAAGTCTCTGAAGATTGGATCAGGTCATGGTGATTATGCTGACTGGAGGGTGGATGTGTGTGTGTGTGTGTGTGTGTGTGTGTGTGTGTGTTGCCTGTGGTCAGAACGCCTCGTTAAAGTTGAATGATCCAGTCAGAGGTTTAGAGACGTGTAGAACTCTGAGGGAACTCCTCACATGAATAATGCAGCCTAATTCAGTCTCACTAAGAGGCACACACAAGACCTGAGACCTCCCACATCCCCCTCATACTGTAGACCTGAGACCTCCCACATCCCCCTGATACTGTAGACCTGAGACTCCCACATCCCCCTCATACTGTAGACCTGAGACCTCCCACATCCCCCTCATACTGTAGACCTGAGACCTCCCACATCCCCCTCATACTGTAGACCTGAGACCTCCCACATCCCCCTCATACTGTAGACCTCCCACATCCCCCTCATACTGTAGACCTGAGACCTCCCACATCCCCCTCATACCGTAGACCTGAGACCTCCCACATCCCCCTCATACTGTAGACCTGAGACCTCCCACATCCCCCTCATACTGTAGACCTGAGACCTCCCACATCCCCCTGATACTGTAGACCTGAGACCTCCCACAACCCCCTGATACTGTAGACCTGAGACCTCCCACATCCCCCTCATACTGTAGACCTGAGACCTCCCACATCCCCCTCATACTGTAGACCTGAGACCTCCCACATCCCCCTGATACTGTAGACCTGAGACCTCCCACAATCCCCTCATACCGTAGACCTGAGACCTCCCACATCCCCCTCATACTGTAGACCTGAGACCTCCCACATCCCCCTCATACTGTAGACCTGAGACCTCCCACAATCCCCTCATACCGTAGACCTGAGACCTCCCACATCCCCCTCATACTGTAGACCTGAGACCTCCCACATCCCCCTCATACTGTAGACCTGAGACCTCCCACAACCCCCTGATACTGTAGACCTGAGACCTCCCATTCCAACACATCAAACTATTGGCACGTTTGAGTGGTAGGGCTCGAGCAACTGACTGGAGACCAAAGTCGAAGAGTGAAGTTGGGGGAGGTGCATCTGCGACAGCCGGAAGTCCAACAGCCAAGGCTCAGATCAACGTGGCAGCGTTGCCATGGTTTTATAAAACTGTTTCTTCATACCGTTGAAATAAACACGTCTCCAAGCCCCATACCACGCACTCAGACCGAAACCATGTGTGTACAAACAATTAGTGTGAGAGAACATGAAATATCACATTTATTTGTATATATATCCGCTGTATAGGCGACATGAATCGCTGCAAAGTTGGTTCCTGTTTCAGTCATTTCTTTGGTCACGTTCGCGTGGGTCAAACAAAAACGGCTTAATGATTGGTTGACATTAGAGCCTCCCACAATGCAGGCGATGGCTGCAGGGTGAATGTGGTCTAGAGCAAAGTGCAGAAACATGCAGTCGACTGCAGTCAAAACTTCATGACTTTTGATCAAGTTCATGCAGTTGACATGTAGACGCAAGCCTGTCAATTATTACCCCGATAATGCAACACACTTTCCAGACTTGACAAAAGTGATCCGCTCGAACGCGGATTCCAAGTTGTAAATGCAGGCATCTTTCTAGAACTCTCGACTTTCTGACCTGAAGATCAGTGACGTCATGATTTGACCTCGTTTGTTTGCGAGTTCCCATGGTGCTTTCAGGACAACTGGGAACTCTGAAAAATACGACATCTAATCATGACGTCAGTGATCTTCAGGTCGGAGATCTAGAAAGAGGCCCGAGTTCCCAAGTTGTGTTGAACACTGCACCAGTTGTGTTGAAAGCACCATCATTACCTGTGTGACGCAATAGGACTTTAAAAAAAAAATGATTCATCCCATACTGTGACAACATTCACTATGACATCACCGTTCACTTGTGACATTGAACATTCTGGCACCACTTATTGTGACATCACTCATTGTGACATCATTATGAATCTGACATCACATCATTTAGACATTGATCACTGTGACATTATGATTCACATTGTAACATCCATATAAATGGATTATATTTCTATGACTCCCTGCTTAAAGAAAAGGTTAAATCATTCCACATATATTGTGACATCCCTCGCTGTGACCAAAACACACAGGTAAATGCATAGAGTTTATTTAGAGTGATTATATGGTTTGCAGCTCCAGTTAGTACATGTCCTAACAGCAAGTGGAGGGAGGAGGTTGGAGTATAGGAATCTAGTTCATCATAATAGTCAATCACATGAGACTCAGCAATCCTTCATGTGAACTACTGCAACAGAAATCCATCCATCTAGTAGCCAAAGACTCCTCAACACAACCACATCACCCCTATTCATCTGACTGGAAACAACGTCCCTGCCTGGACACCCACCCTAACAAAACAACAGCATGTCCTGACACAGATACACTTCAACATAAGATACAAGTTAAACCATACTGACAATCTAGTTCAATTCAGACATTTATAGCAATTACAGGTGCTGTGATAATTCAGACATTTATAGCAATTACAGGTGCTGTGATAATTCAGATTTATAGCAATTACAGGTGCTGTGATAATTCAGACATTTATAGCAATTACAGGTGCTGTGATAATTCAGACATTTATAGCAATTACAGGTGCTGTGATAATTCTTCACATTTTACTCAACTATGTAATCTCAAAGAGGGAAATGTAAAAGCCAAAGATGGAACTTCACCTTTAAACATGATCTCTTAAGTTGTATTGCAATTGTAATATTCAAATCCCTTCACAAATACACACGTGCTTTCACAATATTCCTCAACACCCTAAAAATGACCTGAATCAAAGGAAAACAAACGCCCCTCTTGTCAATCACTTCTTCATTGATCAAAATCATTTGTTTAATAATATCAGTATAGGAGACTACAGGCTAGGACAGAATATAAACTAAACATATTGATCCCTTTGGTACCAGGAAATGGTAAGATACCATTGTTAAGTTCAATTTAAACTTTAATCAATTTCTATCAAAAACAGATTCTCAACTTCTCTTAAAAATGATTGTGTTTAGTTAATTAACATTATTCTTTAACATATCAATGTTAAAGTAGCAGAGGACTACCCAAGACCTCAGACGGATAGTTTACTCTTTAAATCAAAGTTTGACATTTTCACACAACATGGTCTAAGGTATGACAAAATGTCTGACAAACCTGGTTCAATTCTCTTTCATAAGCAGTTAGTTTCTATGCCTTGACGCTGGGCAGAGAGCCTAAGGGGATTGTTCTGATAGCCTGACTAGCCAACATCTAGAACTGACCTTTACATTAACCCTAACCTTAACCAAACTCTTAACCTAATTGGAAAATGAAATATGAGTTTGCATGTCAGCTACTTCCCCTTAGTCTCTCAGCCCCCCCCCCCCCCCCCCAAAGCAGAGAGAAAGCACACCCCATAGTGGGCAAAAGCGGCTACTGGAGAAAATAAAGCTGCTCTAGAAGAGCAGCCTCGCCACGACGACTTGTTGACATCACTGCCACATGCTCATCACAGGTTGTCCCCGTTCTCATGGAAACGATGTAGGTGATCCGAGTACCTGGCAGACAGACAGACAGAGGGGAGGGGATTGAAAGAAGAAGAGATGGATAGAATTAAAGGTGAGCCTAACTGACACTGCTGTTCTGCCAGCGGGGAGGAAGACAGAACCAAGTACTCACTTCTTAGCACAGAAGGCAGAGCAGTCTCGACCGATGCTCTCACTCCAGGCAGTCTTATACAGCACCTGAAAACACATTCCAAAAAACATTATGACATCAGCACTGACATCTCTGAATAGCCAATGGGCACTAAGGGGGGGGGGGGGGGGGGGGGGGGGGGGTGAAAGGTCAAAGGTTACATACCAGGAAGACCAGGCAATGCAGGAAGAGGGTGTAAAAGAAAGCAATGGTTCTGGCCATCTTGTTGGAGAGAATACCACGACCCTAAAACACATGGGTGAATTACTAGCATTTGTTCACACATATCTATCTGTGAACAAATGAACCTCAGTTGGCAACCCATCCCTTATGGGATTCATTGACGCATAAACAAACAGAATAATTCACTGTGGTAATTAAATGATCATTCTTCTTCTGGTGTTCTCTGCATTGCGCATCGCATAAAGAGTAAAAAAATTAAGAAAAAGGTAAAAATTAATATATAACAGTAAATGATATCCCTAAAGCAGTACAATAATATACATATATACACACACTGTATAAATACACATACATACATACATACATACTGTACAAATACATACATACACTGTACAAATACATACACACACTGTATAAATACACATACATACACACTGTATAAATACACATACATACATACATACACACTGTATAAATACACATACATACATACATACATACATACATACATACATACATACATACATACATACATACATACATACATACATACAGGCCCTGTGTGTGTGTGACTCACTAGGCTGAGGGTAACCTTGTCCCAGGGGCTGAGGCTCAGGTATCTGCGCTGGCGTTCCTGTAAACACACATGATGAGTCTCAACAACAACAACACTACAGGCCAGCAGAGAACACACACTGAACAATACACATCAACACACACTGACCAATACACACCAACACACACCGCCCAATACACACCAAAACACACTGAACAATACACATCAACACACACTGACCAATACACACCGACCAATACACACCAACACACACCGCCCAATACACACCAACACACACTGACCAATACACACCAACACACACTGACCAATACACACCAACCAATACACACCAACACACACTGCCCAATACACACCAACACACACCGCCCAATACACACCAACACACACTGACCAATACACACCAACCAATACACACCAACACACACTGACCAATACACACCAACACACACCGCCCAATACACACCAACACACACCGCCCAATACACACCAACACACACCGCCCAATACACATCAACACACACTGACCAATACACACCAACCAATACACACCAACACACACCAACACACACCGCCCAATACACACCAACACACACCGCCCAATACACATCAACACACACTGACCAATACACACCAACACACACCGCCCAATACACACCAAAACACACTGAACAATACACATCAACACACACTGACCAATACACACCGACCAATACACACCAACACACACCGCCCAATACACACCAACACACACCGCCCAATACACACCAACACACACTGACCAATACACACCAACACACACTGACCAATACACACCAACCAATACACACCAACACACACCGCCCAATACACACCAACACACACCGCCCAATACACACCAACACACACTGACCAATACACACCAACCAATACACACCAACACACACTGACCAATACACACCAACACACACCGCCCAATACACACCAACACACACCGCCCAATACACATCAACACACACTGACCAATACACACCAACCAATACACACCAACACACACCAACACACACCGCCCAATACACACCAACACACACCGCCCAATACACATCAACACACACTGACCAATACACACCAACCAATACACACCAACACACACTGAACAATACACATCAACACACACTGACCAATACACACCAACCAATACACACCAACACACACCGCCCAATACACACCAACACACACTGACCAATACACACCAACACACACTGACCAATACACACCAACACACACTGACCAATACACACCAACCAATACACACCGACCAATACACACTGACCAATACACACCAACACACACCGCCCAATACACACCAACACACACTGACCAATACACACCAACACACACTGACCAATACACACCAACACACACTGAACAATACACACCAACACACACTGACCAATACACACCAACACACACTGACCAATACACACCAACACACACTGACCAATACACACCAACACACACTGAACAATACACATCAACACACACTGACCAATACACACCAACCAATACACACCAACACACACCGCCCAATACACACCGCCCAATACACACCAACACACACTGACCAATACACACCGCCCAATACACACCAACACACACTGACCAATACACAATCTAAAGTGTGTGTGTTGATGTGTATGTGAATGTTCAGTAGCATGCTGTGTGTGTAGCATGCTGTGTGTGTAGCATGCTGTGTGTGTAGCATGCTGTGTGTGTGTTGGTGTGTATTGTTCAGTAGCATGCTGTGTGTGTAGCATGCTGTGTGTGTAGCATGCTGTGTGTGTAGCATGCTGTGTGTGTAGCATGCTGTGTGTGTAGCATGCTGTGTGTGTAGCATGCTGTGTGTGTAGCATGCTGTGTGTGTAGCATGCTGTGTGTGTGTTGGTGTGTATTGTTCAGTAGCATGCTGTGTGTGTAGCATGCTGTGTGTGTAGCATGCTGTGTGTGTAGCATGCTGTGTGTGTAGCATGCTGTGTGTGTTTGTCCTCACCCTCTTGCTGAAGGAGGCGAAGGGGTCCAGTCTCTCCTCATACTGGGAGGAGTAACGCACCGTAACCATGTCATCACTGCCTCCAGCCTATAGGGGGAGACAGACGGACAGTCAGGAAGTCAGTCCAGCCTATAGGGGGAGACAGATCAGTCAGTCAGGAAGTCAGTCCAGCCTATAGGGGGAGACAGATCAGTCAGGCAGGAAGTCAGTCCAGCCTATAGGGGGAGACAGATCAGTCAGTCAGGAAGTCAGTCCAGCCTGTAGGGGGAGACAGATCAGTCAGTCAGGAAGTCAGTCCAGCCTGTAGGGGGAGACAGATCAGTCAGTCAGGAAGTCAGTCCAGCCTGTAGGGGGAGACAGATCAGTCAGTCAGGAAGTCAGTCCAGCCTGTAGGGGGAGACAGATCAGTCAGTCAGGAAGTCAGTCCAGCCTCTGGAGGAACCTACTCACCCTGCCAGGGTAGCTCTGGAGGAACCTACTCACCCTGCCAGGGTAGCTCTGGAGGAACCTACTCACCCTGCCAGGGTAGCTCTGGAGGAACTTGATCTTCTCGTAGAGTTTGATGTTGTCGGCACGCAGGCTGTCCAGCTCACTCTGCAGGGCCTGCATGGTCACCTGCACGGAACGACTCTCCTGGAGGACACAGAGAGAGGGAAGGGGGTTAAGAAAGAGTGTGGAAAAGTCAGTGTGTGTGTGTGTGTGTGTGTGTGTGTGTGTGTGTGTGTGTATATATATATGAGTGGGACTCACAGCCTCCAGCTCCTGGTTGCGTGAGCGGAACCTCTCTCTCTGGCTGGAGATTATGGAGAGGAGAGAGTCCATCTGGCCTTGAGGCAGCTCCCCCTGGGGGGCCATGCCTAGGGGGGGACACCCAGCACCGTTACATACACACCCAGCACCGTTATATACACACCCAGCACCGTTACATACACACCCAGCACCGTTACATACACGCCCAGCACCGTTACATACACACCCAGCACCGTTACATACACACCCAGCACCGTTACATACACACCCAGCACCGTTACATACACGCCCAGCACCGTTACATACCCACCCAGCACCGTTATATACACGCCCAGCACCGTTATATACCCGCCCAGCACCGTTACATACAGCACCGTTACATACACACCCAGCACCGTTATATACACACCCAGCACCGTTATATACACGCCCAGCACCGTTACATACACACCCAGCACCGTTACATACACACCCAGCACCGTTACATACACACCCAGCACCGTTACATACACGCCCAGCACCGTTACATACACGCCCAGCACCGTTACATACCCACCCAGCACCGTTACATACACACCCAGCACCGTTACATACACGCCCAGCACCGTTACATACACGCCCAGCACCGTTATATACACACCCAGCACCGTTATATACACACCCAGCACCGTTATATACACACCCAGCACCGTTACATACACACCCAGCACCGTTACATACACACCCAGCACCGTTACATACCCACCCAGCACCGTTACATACACACCCAGCACCGTTACATACACACCCAGCACCGTTACATACACACCCAGCACCGTTACATACACGCCCAGCACCGTTATATACACACCCAGCACCGTTACATACACACCCAGCACCGTTACATACACACCCAGCACCGTTACATACCCACCCAGCACCGTTACATACACACCCAGCACCGTTACATACACACCCAGCACCGTTACATACACACCCAGCACCGTTACATACCCACCCAGCACCGTTACATACACACCCAGCACCGTTACATACACACCCAGCACCAATATATACACGCCCAGCACCGTTACATACAGCACCGTTACATACACACCCAGCACCGTTACATACACACCCAGCACCGTTATATACACGCCCAGCACCGTTACATACAGCACCGTTACATACACACCCAGCACCGTTACATACACACCCAGCACCGTTATATACACACCCAGCACCGTTACATACACGCCCAGCACCGTTACATACAGCACCGTTACATACACACCCAGCACCGTTACATACACACCCAGCACCGTTACATACACACCCAGCACCGTTACATACACACCCAGCACCGTTACATACACACCCAGCACCGTTATATACACGCCCAGCACCGTTACATACAGCACCGTTACATACACACCCAGCACCGTTACATACACACCCAGCACCGTTATATACACACCCAGCACCGTTACATACACACCCAGCACCGTTATATACACACCCAGCACCGTTACATACACGCCCAGCACCGTTACATACACACCCAGCACCGTTACATACACACCCAGCACCGTTACATACACACCCAGCACCGTTACATACCCACCCAGCACCAATATATACACGCCCAGCACCGTTACATACAGCACCGTTACATACACACCCAGCACCGTTACATACACACCCAGCACCGTTACATACACACCCAGCACCGTTACATACACGCCCAGCACCGTTACATACAGCACCGTTACATACACGCCCAGCACCGTTATATACACACCCAGCACCGTTACATACACACCCAGCACCGTTATATACACACCCAGCACCGTTATATACACACCCAGCACCGTTACATACCCACCCAGCACCGTTACATACACACCCAGCACCGTTATATACACACCCAGCACCGTTACATACACACCCTGCACCGTTACATACACGCCCAGCACCGTTATATACATGCCCAGCACCGTTACATACAGCACCGTTACATACCCACCCAGCACCGTTATATACACGCCCAGCACCATTATATACACACCCAGCATCCCCAGCACCGTTATATACACACCCAGCACCGTTATATACACACCCAGCACCAATATATACACGCCCAGCACCGTTACATACACGCCCAGCACCGTTACATACACGCCCAGCACCGTTATATACACACCCAGCACCGTTACATACACACCCAGCACCGTTACATACCCACCCAGCACCGTTACATACACACCCAGCACCGTTACATACACACCCAGCACCGTTACATACACGCCCAGCACCGTTACATACACGCCCAGCACCGTTACATACACACCCAGCACCGTTACATACACACCCAGCACCGTTATATACCCGCCCAGCACCGTTATATACAGCACCGTTATATACACACCCAGCACCGTTACATACACACCCAGCACCGTTACATACACACCCAGCACCGTTACATACCCACCCAGCACCGTTACATACACACCCAGCACACCCAGCACCGTTACATACACGCCCAGCACCGTTACATACACACCCAGCACCGTTACATACCCACCCAGCACCGTTACATACACACCCAGCACACCCAGCACCGTTACATACCCACCCAGCACCGTTACATACACGCCCAGCACCGTTACATACAGCACCGTTACATACACGCCCAGCACCGTTACATACACGCCCAGCACCGTTACATACACGCCCAGCACCGTTACATACACGCCCAGCACCGTTACATACCCACCCAGCACCGTTACATACACGCCCAGCACCGTTACATACCCACCCAGCACCGTTACATACCCACCCAGCACCGTTACATACCCACCCAGCACCGTTACATACCCACCCAGCACCGTTACATACCCACCCAGCACCGTTACATACACGCCCAGCACCGTTATATACATGCCCAGCACCGTTACATACACGCCCAGCACCGTTACATACACGCCCAGCACCGTTACATACACACCCAGCACCGTTACATACACGCCCAGCACCGTTACATACCCACCCAGCACCGTTACATACACGCCCAGCACCGTTACATACCCACCCAGCACCGTTACATACCCACCCAGCACCGTTACATACCCACCCAGCACCGTTACATACCCACCCAGCACCGTTACATACACACCCAGCACCGTTATATACCCACCCAGCACCGTTACATACACACCCAGCACCGTTACATACACACCCAGCACCGTTACATACACGCCCAGCACCGTTACATACACACCCAGCACCGTTATATACACACCCAGCACCGTTACATACAGCACCGTTACATACACACCCAGCACCGTTACATACACGCCCAGCACCGTTACATACACACCCAGCACCGTTACATACACACCCAGCACCGTTACATACACACCCAGCACCGTTACATACACACACAGCTCCTACGACATACCTGTAAACATGGCAGTGGCCTCTCTGATTGGCTCAGGGATGCTGTCAATCATGCTAGTCAGGTCAGACCCCTGGTGGAGAAAACATTAAATCAATCTTTATTTAAAGTACATTTATATTCTTTACACTAATAAGAACAGATTAGACATGGGGTCATTTGGGGTTCAGGACCCGATTCGGACTTAAGTCAACTTCTCTCGTCTGAACAGGGACCTATGTGCATCTTTAGTGATGGGGAGACTAACACAAGGCTGGTAGTGATGTCGCAGGGTCATGGGGGTAAAAGGTCAGAGAGGTGAAAGAGAACCTCAGCATCAGGGCGTGACAGGGAGGACATGGTCTGGATGCTGCTCAGGTCGTGTTCCAGTTTGAGGATGAGCTCTTTCTGCTCGGCGCTGGTTCGAACCGCAGACGAGAACTCCAGCTGCAGGTCTGCATAGCGTCCTACGGAGGGAACACGTGGAGCCAGAGGACAGCCGGTTAAACACACATCACAGATCATCAGTGCTTATGCTTACAATACATTCAATTAGTTTTCAGACCCATATAACATCTGTATGTTCTGGTCATATGTAGCTCTCCAGTCAGTCACTTAGCGTCTTCAGACATCAACAGCCGTGGGTCTCGTTTTACCCAGGCTTCTGAAGAACACAGGACGGAACAGGTTCTGAAGGACACTTACCAAAACACAGGACGAAACAGCGTCTGAAGAACACTTACCAAAACACAGGACGAAACAGCGTCTGAAGAACACTTACCAAAACACAGGACAAAACAGCGTCTGAAGAACACTTACCAAAACACAGGACGAAACAGGTTCTGAAGAACACAGGATAGAACAGGTTCTTGTCTGAACAAAGTTCTGTCCTGACTGGCTTATTTGTTAAAAGGACACTTTCAAAGTGAGGCTTCTGCCTAAAATGTCTCTGTCTCTGTGTGTGTCTATCGCTCTCCCTCTCTGTGTGCGTCTCTCCCTCTGCGTGCGCGTCTCTCTCTCTCTGTGTGCGTCTCTCCCTCTCTGTGTGCGCGTCTCTCCCTCTCTGTGTGCGCGTCTCTCCCTCTCTGTGTGCGATGTCATTTAAAAAAAAAAATTATTACATTTTTGAACCCTCAAAGTTCCAGAATGGGTTAAAAATGTGAGCCATATTGTTCAGGGAGAAATCCAAACCAGTCTGATTGGAACGAAATGTCCCTAGAGGCATAATCCAGATTTAACGTTTACATTTTAGCAGACGCTCTTATCCAGAGCGACTTACAGGAACAGTTAGGGGTTAAGTACCTTACTCAAGGACACGTCGGCAGATTCTCCTTTTAGTCTGCTTGGGGATTCGAACCAGCGACCTTTCGGTTACTGGCCCAACTCTCTTAACCGCTAGGTTACCTGCCGCCCCAGTTAAAGATGACCCGAGGTCAACAAAGTCATTGTAGAGCATCATGGCATCACATCCTTCAGTAGGGAATGAGATGGCAGAAACTTCAAAGACAACACCATCTGTGTTTGTATAAAAGAGATTTACTTCAATTATCACACCTAGGGTGCAAGTGAATAATCCTAATAACAACACTACATTGTTTATTACAGTGATATTGCTTCTCCATGTTGTGTAAGGGACTGTCTTACAGCGCTGAGAACAGACAACATGACAGAAAAATATTCAACGGAAACAAGCAAACCCAAGGCAAGGCCAATGAAAGCAGGTTCAGAAAAACGTTTGGAGCAACCCAAGTGCTAGCTAGGAAAACTAGGATATCCTAGCCATCCTTTAACAACCATACAAAACACCAACCTGGTCTCAGAGCATTTCGTATTTTTCTGTATGTAAATCCGAGACACTACAATTTCTATGATATGTTACGTTTCATATGGTATTAATTTGTGGACGTCCATCACCCATTTTGTTTGATATGTTACGAATTAACTAAACGCTTAAGTTGTCCGTGATGAGATTCGAACTCGCAACCTTTGGGTTGCTAGACGTTCGCGTTATATGCCCACCTGTAACATATTTTACTAAATAGAGTGTCACGGATTTACACACAGAATAATACGAAATGCTCTGAGACCGGGTTGAATACACTGAAACATAAATAAGTGACTGGGATAAGATGAGAAGACTTCAACAACAAATTGTTGCTGACTGAAATTAACAAATTATAACGCTTCACTCTGAACTGACACAAACAAATGATTGGTTCAAGCCACCGAAAGCATATTAAAGCTTTGTGAAGAGGTAAGGATAAACACCCCCTCTTCATTTTGGTTTACAACTTACTCTGTGCTGATCTCAAGAGTGGGAAACGGTGTAGGGAGAGTTTGGGCTAGACGTTTCTCACCAAAAATTCACTTCAACCAAAGTTTCATTTCATCTTAATGGCTGATATCATATTGATAAGAATATTAAATAGAAAGTGTCTTAGCTTGTGGATGATATGTGGATTTTGTGCGGTGAACGGAACAACCTTTTTGTTTGGTTGAGATTTTAACTTGGAAAACTTCATCTCTGTCTACAGCTGCTATTTCATAAAGACCCATTAGTGTGTTCTGCTCAGACATAACACCAAGAAACAGAAACCGTTCAAGCGGACTTGGTAATCTCATTATGGGTATCCATTGTCCAAAACACAAGTAGCCAGCTAATGACTGGACAGTATGACAAATCAATAAACAGGAAGTCAGTCCAGTGCAAGGTTGGGGGTCAAATCCATTTAAATTCCAGTTTATTCAGGAAGCATACTGAAATTCCAATTATCTTCAATGCTTTTTCAATTGGGAACATTTAGAATTTGTTTTACTTTCTGAATTGACAGGAATTTAAAATGGACTTGACTCCAACCCTGGTCCAGTGCCTTTTACTAACTGGGCCATTCTACCCAGTCTCCTCACCCAGCTACTGACAGACCAGAGCCAGTAGAGACAGACAAGGTAGAAACACAATTATTATGTTCATGTACTATCTATATATATCTATATATATCTATATATATCTATATATATCTATATATATATATATCTATATATATATATATATATATATATATATATATATATATATATATATATATATATATATATATATATATATATATGCCTGAAATAGGAGAGTTCCATGAGGGACATAGACAGGGGCCCGATAAACACAACATTCTCCAGTGTGATGTGTATTGTGCTGTGATGTGAGAAAGAGGAAGTGTGTGTGCTGTGTATACCAATGATTCTGAAAGTATTTTCCTTCTTACAAAAATCCACTTCAATAATATGTCTTTTTAAAAAGTATTAGAAAACAGAGCATTGTTTTTCCTAGTCCTGATATGGAGCCCAGTGCTGCGGTCCAGACCGCCTCTACAACCACATACACTAATAACTACTACTTCAATAGAACGAACAATAACAATGTTTTACGACTTCAGGAGACTTTAACATGATATACAGTCTGTTGCATCTGTACAGCGTTTTATACAACAGTGTATAGAATCATCTGATTTAGCTTTATAGAAAAATATCTGTGGATGGAAAATTCCTGAATTCCCCCTCCTCCCCCCCCCACCAAACAAAATAAACCCAAACAAATTGGACAATAACATCAAATTGTTCAGCTGTAAAAGCCAGATTAGAATATTTAACACAAAACAACCTTTTCCCATCAGACACTGCAGGCTGAACCTCGTACAGTCTAATCTGAAAACTTGACTTCTAGAGGAAACTATGTAAATAACCAAACACAAAAGACACGTACAACCAAACACACAGCAGATCCCCCTTCTACACAGAAACTCTTGAATGCCACTAAACTTGACCCTTTAAATTTTGACAGCAAAAGTGTTGAGAAACACAAATAAGCTAAAAAGTACCAAAATATGAAGATGACGATCGATGCAATTTGTTCCTACAGTCTTCATGAAAAATGATTAGAGAGACCGGTCCATTGGAAGTGGATGAGGAGAAAAGCACAAGATAAATGCCTTTTAGAGACTTGGTGTATTATATAGAGAACAAGGTGCCATTTGGAGAGCTGCTGTAGTCTCTGTAATGGCAGTGGGAAGTGTGGCCAGTCATACAGAGAGCGACGGTCAATCCTGACATCATCATACTGAAGGGACACCTGACCTGACACAGACAGCACCCATTTGGTTTCCGTGACGATATAAACTACTTAATAAATAGGATTCTGTCAGATCAGAATAAACATCAATTCGAGATAGAAATGGACTATGGTAAACTGCACCTACAGCCTCCAAAATATAGTGTAATCTACACCCAGGTCAAAAGGTCTCTAACTAAAGCATCAGCTGAACAGCGGTCCATGGTTGATGACATCACTGCCCTGTGTCCGACTGGCTGCTGAAGGCACGGTCTCTGATGATCTCCCACTGTCTGGGAGAGCAGATACAACAGACAAGCTGTCAGAGTGTTGGAAGTGCTTAAGAGCATTAAAACACTCATGATAAAAGCAGTAGAGGTGGTTCAAGAGACAGCCCAAGCCAGGCAGGAGAAGACAATGTGTCTCTCATTAGGAGATCACAGCTGTTTTACAGCCTTCATCACAGAGAGAGTGAGAGAGAGGGGGGAGAGATGGAAAGAGAGAGAGGGGGGAGAGATGGAGAGGGGAGAGATGGAGAGGGAGGGGGGGAGAGATGGAGAGGGAGGGGGGAGAGATGGAGAGAGAAGGGGGAGAGATGGAGAGAGAAGGGGGATAGATGGAGAGAGAAGGGGGATAGATGGAGAGAGAAGGGGGATAGATGGAGAGATAGGGGGGAGAGATGGAGAGGGAGGGGGGAGAGATGGAGAGGGGAGAGATGGAGAGATGGAGAGGGAGAGATGGAGAGGGGAGAGATGGAGAGGGAGGGGGGAGAGATGGAGAGGGAGGGGGGAGAGATGGAGAGGGAGAGATGGAGAGGGAGAGATGGAGGGGGGAGAGATGGAGAGGGGAGAGATGGAGAGGGACATGGGGGGAGAGATGGAGAGGGGAGAGATGGAGAGGGACATGGGGGGAGAGATGGAGAGGGACATGGGGGGAGAGATGGAGAGGGGAGAGATGGAGAGGGGAGAGATGGAGAGGGAGGGGGAGAGATGGAGAGAGAAGGGGGATAGATGGAGAGAGAGGGGGAGAGATGGAGGGGGGAGAACTATAAATAAATACACTACCGTTGAAAAGTTTGGGGTCACTTAGACATTTCCTTGTTTTTTTAAAGAAATTACATTTTTTGTCCATTAAAATAACAAAATTGATCAGAAATACAGTGTAGACCTTGTTGATGTTGTAAATGACTATTGTAGCTGGAAACGGCAGATTTTTTCTATGCAATATCTACATAGGCGTACAGAGGCCCATTATCAGCAACCACCACTCCTGTGTTCCAATGGCACGTTGTGTTAGCTAATCCAAGTTTATAATTTTAAAAGGCTAATTGATCATTAGAAAACCCTTTTGCAATTATGTTAGCACAGCTGAAAACTGTTGTGCTAATTAAAGAAGCAATAAAATTGGCCTTCTTTAGACTAGTTGAGTATCTGGAGCATCAGCATTTGTGGGTTTGATTACAGGCTCAAAATGGCGAGAAACAAAGAACTTTCTTCTGAAACTCGTCAGTCTATTCTTGTTCTGAGAAATTAAGGCTATTCCATGTGAGAAATTGCCAAGAAACTGAAGATCTTGTACAACGCTGTGTACTACTTCCTTCACAGAACAGCGCAAACTGGCTCTAACCAGAATAGAAAGAGTGGGAGGCCCCGGTTCACAACTGAGCAAGAGGACAAGTACATTAGTGTCTAGTTTGAGAAACAGACACCTCACAAGTCCTCAACTGGCAGCTTCATTAAATAGTACCCCGCAAAAACTAGTCTCAACGTCAACAGTGAAGAGGCGACTCCGGGATGCTGGCCTTCTAGGCAGAGTTCCTCTGTCCAGTGTCTGTGGTCTTTTGCCCATCTTTTTTTTTTCTCTCCCCAATTTCGTGGTATCCAATTGGTAGTAGTTACAGTCTTGTCTCATCACTGCAACTCCTGCACGGACTCGGGAGAGGCGGAGGTCGAGAGCCGTGCGTCCTCCGAAACACTACCCAACCGCACTGCTTCTTGACACAACGCATATCCAACCCGGAAGCCAGCCGCACCAATGTGTCGGAGGAAACACCGTACCCCTGCCGACCTGGTCAGCGTGCACTGCGCCCGGCCCGCCACAGGAGTCGCTAGTGCGCGATGAGACAAGGATATCCCCGCCGGCCAAACCCTCCTCTAAACCGGACGACGCTGGGCCAATTGTGCGCCGCCCCATGGGCCTCCCGGTCGCGGCCGGCTGCGACAGAGCCTGGACTCGAACCCAGAATCTCTAGTGGCACTGCCTTAGACCACTGCGCCACCGAGGAGGCCCGCTCTTTTGCCCATCTTAATGTTTTCTTTTTATTGGCCAGTCTGAGATAGGGCTTTTTCTTTGCAACTCTACCGCCTCTTCACTGTTGACGTTGAGACTGGTGTTTTGCGGGTACTATTTAATGAAGCTGCAAGTTGAGAACTTGTGAGGCGTCTGTTACAGGCCATTGGACATCAGGGGAGTAGGGCTACAGGCCATTGGACATCAGGGGAGTAGGGCTACAGGCCATTGGACATCAAGGGAGTAGGGCTACAGGCCATTGGACATCAGGGGAGTAGGGCTACAGGCCATTGGACATCAGGGGAGTAGGGCTACAGGCCATTGGACATCAGGGGAGTAGGGCTACAGGCCATTGGACATCAGGGGAGTAGGGCTACAGGCCATTGGACATCAGGGGAGTAGGGCTACAGGCCATTGGACATCAGGGGAGTAGGGCTACAGGCCATTGGACATCAGGGGAGTAGGGCTACAGGCCATTGGACATCAGGGGAGTAGGGCTACAGGCCATTGGACATCAGGAGAGTAGGGCTACAGGCCATTGGACATCAGGAGAGTAGGGCTACAGGCCATTGGACATCAGGAGAGTAGGGCTACAGGCCATTGGACATCAGGAGAGTAGGGCTACAGGCCATTGGACATCAGGAGAGTAGGGCTACAGGCCATTGGACATCAGGGGAGTAGGGCTACAGGCCATTGGACATCAGGGTAGTAGGGCTACAGGGCTACAGGCCATTGGACATCAGGGTAGTAGGGCTACAGGCCATTGGACATCAGGGAGTAGGGCTACAGACCATTGGATATCAGGGGAGTAGGGCTACAGACCATTGGATATCAGGGGAGTAGGGCTACAGGCCATTGGACATCAGGGAGTAGGGCTACAGACCATTGGATATCAGGGGAGTAGGGCTACAGGCCATTGGATATCAGGGTAGTAGGGCTACAGGCCATTGGACATCAGGGGAGTAGGGCTACGTTGTAATGAGATGCCGTCATGCAGATGTATGGAATACCGTAGCACAGTAACCCTGATTTCTTTCTGAAATCCTGATTAATCAATAAATATATATGGACTTAGAACTCTGGGAATGCTTTTGGTTTCTAACCAAATGGTGAGAGGTATGAAATGATGTCAGGAGATTGGCTAAGGAGACCCAGTATAATGCAGGGTTTTGGTTTAGAACCAAGTCCCCTGGGTGCTGCTGGCTAAGTGTTGTCACCAGGCGTTGCCACCAGGCGTCGTCACCAGGCGTCGCCACCAGGCGACGCCACCAGGCGACGTCACCAACAGGCGTTGTCACCACCAGGCGACGTCACCAACAGGCGTTGCCACCAACAGGCGTTGCCACCAACAGGCGTTGCCACCAACAGGCGTTGTCACCAACAGGCGTTGCCACCAACAGGCGTTGCCACCAACAGGCGTTGCCACCAACAGGCGTTGCCACCAACAGGCGTTGTCACCAACAGGCGTTGTCACCAACAGTCGTTGCCACCAACAGTCGTTGCCACCAACAGGCGTTGCCACCAACAGGCGTTGCCACCAACAGTCGTTGCCACCAACAGTCGTTGTCACCAACAGGCGTTGCCACCAACAGGCGTTGCCACCAACAGGCGTTGCCACCAACAGTCGTTGTCACCAGGCGTTGCCACCAAACACAGTATAAAGAAGCAGTGTCGTGCTGGGCTGCAGGGTCATGAGTAAAGAGCCTGTGTTTGGTTTGGAACCACGTGTGAAAGGCATACATTTCCCAGAGTTATTTGGAGTGCTGAGCTGAACAGGAGGGGTTTGCGTAGCAGCCTAAAGTTACAATAAGTGCTTGGTGTGTCTATGGATGGGTCTGTCATGGCTGCTATGGATACGGGCTGCTTCTACCGATGCATAACAACAGTATTACTGTATCACATCAATCAATAACAGTGTTATGATGGATGGATAATGCTTTGGAGCTTGGCGAGGCCATACAGTCTGTAATGTATACAGTCTGTAACATAAGGGACACGACGGATACAACTCTGAAAAATAACACTTCCTTATTTCCTTAAATATATACTCTTTCGATCTCAATTCGGCAGAGATGATTCTCTGGGCCGAGATCAGTCGAGACTAATTGTCATGAGTCTATTTCCTATCACCAGACACCATTTTGACAAAACATACCCACTAACAGGAAAATGAGGCAACAGGTTACTATGATTCTTCTAAAAGCCACCTACTGTACATCAAGGCTGCCTGTATGACTTCACTGAGTTTACTGCACCGTGTTCTTCAGACAGCACCGGTGTATGTGGCGCCTGTGAAATGGAACGCATGCCCTGGAGACAGCATGACGTTGCCCCAAAGAGACACCATCAGACATGAGCCATTGGGAGATATAGATACTCTGATCTAGGAAAGGGTTTCTTAAACTATAGGTGGGGACCCAAAGCGGGCCCTGGGCAAGTGAGGTGGGTCCCGAATTGTGAGAATACATCTATAATCACATACTATTTCTTCTTAATTTGGGTCGTTGAAGGATGATTTGCACCACGGGAAGATGGTACATTTCTCATTTGGGTCTTGAGCTGAAAAAGTTGAAGAACCCCTGATCTAAGAGATATTCTGTGATTTTGGATATAGTGCCACGAGAGACAGTATTCAGTGATCCTAGGAGATATTGTGTAATCTTGTCTTGTAGATGTATCGTTTGATTCAACGATAAAGAGCATGAGCGCTGTGAGGGAAACAGTCAATGCCTGAGCATGTACTGTAGATTCCATGTCTATTTAAAAGCAACGTAAACGAAACGTCCAATAAACTTCAGAATTCATCAATATACAAACGTATGGGAACTAACTACATCTTGTAAATATTACCCAATACTGCCGGCAGTCTCAGCCCCCCCCGCAAAAAAACGACTTGCCCTCAGGTAATCCATTATGCAATAAAAACATCAAGTCAAATAATAAGACATTAAATGAACAATACAGCTGAATAAAAACCAAACTATAAGTACGATATGACCATACAAAGAGTCTACAGTAAAATAATATCACACTACTTCATGATGCTAATAATAATAATAATAATAACCCATAAAACAGCTTATAGTAGAAATGGTGAGTGGCAGTTGTGCACTCTTAAGTGTGTGCAAGTACGTACAAGAAACGACCCCATTCACAACATTAAAAAACACACACACGACGAAGAGGCAGTGGGCTGACAGGCACCGAGAGAGGATGTTTATGAGGGGTAAGGGAGGGAGAGAGGTGTAAAGGAGGGAGGGAGAGAGAGAGAGAGGGGTAAAGGAGGGAGGGAGAGACGGGTAAGGGAGGGAGGGGTAAGGGAGGGACGAGAGCGAGGGAGGGACGAGAGAGAGGGAGGGAAGGAGGGGTGAGGGAGGGAGGGAAGGAGGGGTGAGGGAGGGAGAGGGGTAAGGGAGGGAGGGAGGGGTAAGGGAGGGAGAGAGAGGGGGGGTAAGGGA
Source organism: Salmo trutta (assembly GCF_901001165.1). Lineage (NCBI taxonomy): Eukaryota > Metazoa > Chordata > Actinopteri > Salmoniformes > Salmonidae > Salmo > Salmo trutta. The sequence continues at coordinate 41,684,005 of NC_042982.1, read as the reverse complement.
GGGGTAAGGGAGGGAGGGAGAGAGGGAGGGAGAGGGAGGGAGAGAGAGGGGTAAGGGAGGGACAAGAGAGGGAGGGAGAGAGAGACGAGAGAGAGAGGGAGGGGTAAGGGAGGGAGAGGGAGGGGTAAGGGGAGGGAGGGAGAGGGAGGGGTAAAGGGAGGGAGAGAGAGATGGAGGGGAGGGAGAGGGGTAAAGGAGGGAGGGAGGGAGAGGGGTAAAGGAGGGAGGGAGGGAGAGAGGTAAGGGAGGGAGAGAGGGGTAAGGGAGGGAGAGAGGGGTAAGGGAGGGACGAGAGGGTGGGAGGGGTAAGGGAGGGACGAGAGGGAGGGAGGGGTAAGGGAGGGACGAGAGGGAGGGAGGGGTAAGGGAGGGACAAGAGAGAGCGAGGGGTAAGGGAGGGACAAGAGAGAGGGAGGGATAAGGGAGGGAGGGAGAGAGGGGGTGAGGGAGAGAGTTGTCATAAAGATCTAAACCAATAGGTGTACAGTCTAGCAACAAAATGTACAAACACAGCATACAGCTGCCGTACACTCCATGTGACCCATAGTCTAGTGTGACAACGTGTGGAATGAAGGACAGGGGACTTGTAGCCCTGGAGAAGGGTCTGGAGTAGGGTGTGTGGAGTAGGATGTGTGGAGTAGGGTATGGTGTAGAGGTCGACCGATTATGATTTTTCAACGCCGATACCGATTATTGAAGGACCCCCCCCCCCCCAAAAAACCGATCCCGATTAATCGGCCGATTTTTTACAATGTATTTGTAATAATGACAATTACAACAATACTGAATGAACACTTATTTTAACTTAATATAATACATCAATAAAATATATTTAGCCTCAAATAAATAATGAAACATGTTCAATTTGGTTTAAATAATGCAAAAACAAAGTGTTGGAGAAGAAAGTAAAAGTGCATTATGTGCCATATAAGAAAGCTAACGTTTAAGTTCCTTGCTCAGAACATGAGAACATATGAAAGCTGGTGGTTCCTTTTAACATGAGTCTTCAATATTCCCAGATAAGAAGTTTTAGGTTGTAGTTATTATAGGAATTATAGGACTATTTCTCTCTATATGATTTGTATTTCATATACCTTTGACTATTGGATGTTCTTATAGGCACTTTAGTATTGCCAGTGTAACAGTATAGCTTCCGTCCCTCTCCTCGCTCCTACCTGGGCTCGAACCAGGAACACATCGACAACAGCCACCCTCGAAGCAGCGTTACCCATGCAGAGCAAGGGGAACAACTACTCCAAGTCTCAGAGCAAGTGACGTTTGAAACGCTATTAGCGCGCACCCGCTAACTAGCTAGCCATTTCACATCAGTTACACCAACCTAATCTTGGGAGTTGATAGGCTTGAAGTCATAAACAGCGCAATGCTTGAAGCATTGCGAAGAGCTGGTGGCAAAACGCACGAAAGTGCTGTTTGAATGAATGCTTACGAGCCTGATGGTGCCTACCACCGCTCAGTCAGACTGCTCTATTAAATATCAAATCAGACTTAATTATAACATAATAACACACAGAAATACGAGCCTTAGGTCATTAATATGGTCAAATCCGGAAACTATCATCTCAAACAAAACGTTTATTCTTTCAGTGAAATACGGAACCGTTCCGTATTTTATCTAACGGGTGGCATCCCTAAGTCTAAATATTCCTGTTACATCGCCCAACCTTCAATGTTATGTCATAATTATGTAAAATTCTGGCAAATTAGTTCGCAACGAGCCAGGTGGCCCAAACTGCTGCATATACCCTGACTCTGTTGCAAGAGAAGTGACACAATTATCCTAGTTAAAAGAAATTCATGTTAGCAGGTAATATTAACTAAATATGCAGGTTTACAAATATATACTTGTGTATTGATTTTAAGAAAGACATTGATGTTTATGGTTAGGTATACGTTGGAGCAACGACAGTCCTTTCTCGCGTCTGCGCACCGCATCGATTATATGCAACGCAGGACAGGCTAGATAAACTAGTAATATCATCAACCATGTGTAGTTAACTAGTGATTATGATTGATTGATTTTTATAAGATAAGTTTAATGCTAGCTAGCAACTTACCTTGGCTTCTTACTGCATTCGCATAACAGGCAGGCTCCTCGTGGAGTGCAATGTAAGGCAGGTGGTTAGAGCGTTGGACTAGTTAACCGTAAGGTTGCAAGATTGAATCCCCGAGCTGACAAGGTAAAAATTTGTCGTTCTGCCCCTGAACAAGGCAGTTAACCCACCGTTCCTAGGCCGTCATTGAAAATAAGAATGTGTTCTTAACTGACTTAGTTAAATAAATGTGTAAAAAAAAAAAAGGTTGTTTTAAATCGGCAAATCGGTGTCCAAAAATACCGATTACCGATTGTTATGAAAACTTGAAATCGGCTCTGATTAATCGGTCGACCTCTAGTATGGTGTAGGGTGTGTGGAGTAGGGTGTGTGGAGTAGGGTGTGTGGAGTAGGGTGTATGGAGTAGGGTGTATGAAGTAGGACTTTAGTATAAGCCACCTGCCTTTCTGTATGTAGACAGCAGCCTGTGTTATTGACCAAACCTGGGACTTCCAGTACAGATGATATTGACATGTCCGTGTTGTTTTGTCCAGTTTTCCTGATTTCACCTGGAAATATGTTTTGTGAAGGAAAACATTGGCAGAGACGCAATAGGTCAGAGCAGGTTGGTTAAACTGTGATGTGTACAGGACAATGACAACATATCACTACGTTAGCTACTACGCCGTTTCATCATATATCATGTTTCAACTGGGAGTTAACCAAGTTTCATTTGTTAAGTTTCAAAACAGTAACTCTTCTCTTTTTTGCTTTTGTAAAAACAATTCTCTAACTTGTACTCTCTAGAGTCAATAGACTGTGCAATCTCTTAGTGGCAACCAAATCGCTATATAAAAATCATCGCTGGAGTACACTTGGGAACAAAAAAAAGGTGGTTCCTCTTCCGTTGAGCGGAGATACCGCTGCTCAGCACCATCACATGGCTGCTAGCAGGACCACACAGGGGTCAAAGGTCATTCTTCCCTCAGTAACTATGGAAACTTGGCCTTTTTAGGTTTGATTCTTCTCTTCAGCTGAATCATCTTGATGCTCAGCCACACACACACACACACACACACACACACACACACACACACACACACACACACACACACACACACACACACACACACAGAATGAAGTAACAAGGTTAAAAAGCCACGTGAACCCTTAAAACAAAACACATCAGTGGAGAGAGAAAAAGGCAAAAGGTTTGCAACAGTCACTGGACAGTGTGGGAAAAGAGGTGGCTGGCTTCACTACGTGAGGGGAGTTCTGTGGGACAGGACACTGAGTTGACAGGGGAAAAATGGATCTCTTCTAAATGAACACATTAAAGAATTCTCCTCCTGTGAGTGCGTCCATCCATCCTTTAAAACAGCCCCAGCTCAGCCTGCCTTCCTGCCTGTCTGTCTGTGGTGCAGCCTGCCAGTAACTGGTGGAGTTGGGGGTACAGCAGGCCCTGTGGCCAGCAGGACGACTAAGTGCTTTACTCAGTAACAAAACTAAACTCAGTATTCAGAGAGCCTAGGATTCAATCCTTTTTGTCTTCTCAGAGTTCATTATATCTTCTTCTATATCTTGGTTTGGCAACCGCTTCTCTCTCTCAGGAAAGAGACTGTGTATAAAAATGGCCATTAAGCTTGGCTTTGGCTGTTGCCCTCTTCTGTCCAATAGGAGAAGACCAGGGTGAGGGTCAAAGGGCAGAGGTTGTGAGGTGAGAACAGGTGTGGGGGGGAGTGGGGGGTGGGGTGAGGTTCAGAACTCCCACTCAGACGGGTCTTCCTTGCCGGCAGCCTTCTCCAGTCTGTGGATGATATTGTTGAGGTTGGCAGCTTTCTTCTTGCGCAGGGTATTGTCCCTGGGGTTCCTAGCCGGGGTTGAGGGTTGACTGGAGGGGGCTGAGAGAGAGAGACCTGCCTCAGGGGGACCGAAGAGGCTGCTGCTGCTGGAGCCTGGCCCGGCTGAACCTGAGGTAGTGCAGTTTCTCTGGACAGGGGATACACCTGACACCCCAGCTTCAACCCTGACCTCCATGTCCTGGTCCTCAGAGGCCTCTTTGTGCTCCTCTGGCCCTGTAGGCCCTCGGTGACGGCCCTCCACCGTGCCATCGGACTCTGTCCCGTCACAGCTGTCCCCCTCCCCTGCTTTAGCTGCTGCCCCTGCAGCCTGAATCTCCTCTATGAAGAGCTCCCTGCGGATACGAGACCTGGGGAGGGACGAAGAACAAGGGGTTAAAGACTAGGTCTATGAAGAGCTCCCTGCGGATACGAGACCTGGGGAGGGACGAAGAACAGGGGGTTAAAGACTGACTCCTCAAACACAACTGAACATCATACGTCAAACAGAAGACCGTAAGTAGAAGTAGATTTGAACAAAACAGTCACCAACTCTACAGCGTGTAATATCACAGCACTAGGATTCACAGCAACAGAACAGACATGGTCTAATGAATTAGTTATAAGTCTGTTACTAGCCCACACAGGACTCATAATTTACATAATTCACTAGTGCTATCAACTTCAAAGAGTTAGAGGAACCACATGAAATTTAAGAGCACCAGAAAATAAGATTTTTTTCAATTGATTACGATGGAGTCAATATTGGGCCTAAATGAATTCTAGTTGCTTTTGAAGTACATGTTGTGTACTACAAACCAATACGTAACACCGTAAAGACATCGGTCTAGTTTATTACAAAAGATGAAATGTTGATACCTGTCATTGAAATTACAACGTCATTTGTGGAATATCAGGTTTCTAGATTTTGTAAAAAAAAAAAGCTATTTTCCTATTTTTTTTATTTAACCTTTATTTAAATAGGCAAGTCAGTTAAGAACAAATTCTTATTTACAATGACGGCCTACCCCCGGCCAAATCTGGACGACGCTGGGTCAATTGTGCGCCGCCCCTATGGGACTCGCAATCAGGGCTGGTTGTGATATGTAATGTAAATCCAAGATGGCATAGCAGTCGTACGTGTGTTTGTCTTGTCCCGTGTAAATAGTCGGATCTTCGTTTTTCTCGTATATATTTTAATCTCACTTTCCACCTACAATCTAAATATACTTTCCTGCAACCTGCCTCACCCAATTTGGTACGGATCTGCTATTTTTAAACTTCATAACTGGAACCTCCATTAGAAGCTAGCCAGCTAACTAGCTACTAGTCATTGTTAGCCACGGCAAGCGGCCTTCACCTTCAACTCGGTCAATACCTGCCAGTCTGCACAGCGCGATATCAACCCAGAGCATATCGGACTGCTTTTCTCCACCACATCACCGGATTCCTGCCGCAAGCTCTGGAACATTAGACTGGATCATCGCTAGCTAGCTAGCTGCAACCGAGTGGCTATTGCCGGCTAACGCCTCTGTCCCGAAGCAAGCACCAGTTAGCCTTGAGCTAGGCCCATCTCGCGGCTAGCCAAAGAGGTATACCAGCTAATCCGTGGGCTACAATACCTCTTTTGCCAATTGGCCTGGACCCTTTATTGCCGACACGGAGGCCCGCCGATCCATCATGACTGGTCTGCCGACTTAATTGTCCAATGTGGTTTCAACAGGCTTTTCCTTGCGATGTCGCCGAAGACCCATCTGCTAGCCCCGGCCCGCTAGCTTTCTGAACGCCGTGTCTCCCGCTCGTCTAGCAAAGTTGCGACTACCGAACGGCTCCCTGACTCACCTATTGCTGCTCATTGGACCCTATGATCACTCGGCTAGATATGCCCCTCTCTAATGTCATTATGCCTTGTCAACTGCTTTTATTTCACTGTAGAGCCCCCAGTCCCGCTCAACATGCCTTAGATAGCTCTTTTATCATACCCCCCACACATGCAGAGACCTCACCTGGCTTAACTGGTGTCTCCAGAGATGCAAGCTTTTTCATTGTCACTCAATGCCTAGGTTTACCTCCACTGTACTCACATCCTACCATACCCTTGTCTGTACATTATGCCCTGAATCTATTCTACCACGCCGAGAAATCTGCTCCTTTTATTCTCTGTTCCCAACGCACTAGACAACAAGTTCTTATAGCCGTACCCTTTTCCTACTCCTCCTCTGTTCCTCTGGTGATGTAGAGGTGAACCCAGGCCCTGCAGCCCCATTCCCCAGGCCCTGCAGCCCCAGAAGCCTCCTCCCTTTGTTTTATTCACTGCTTTAGCTCATTCCGACAACCCTGATGTCATAGCCATGTCTGAATCCTGGCTTAGGAAGGCCACCAAAAATTCTGAAATCTCCATCCCCAACTACAAAATTTTTCATCAAGATAGAACTGCCAAAGAGGGCAAAGTTGCTATCTACTGCAGAGATGCCCTGCAGAGTTCTGTCATACTATCCAGGTCTGTGCCCAAACAGTTCGAGCTTCTACTTTAAAAAAATCCACCTTTCCAGAAATAAGTCTCACCGTTGCCACTTCTTATAGACCCCCCCTCAGCCCCCAGCTGTGCCATGGACACAATATGTGAATTGATTGCCCCCCATCTATCTTCAGAGTTCGTACTGTTAGGTGACCTAAACTGGGACATGCTTAACACCCCGGCCGTCCTACAATCTAAGCTAGATGCCCTCAAGCTCACAAAAATGATCAAGGAACCTACCAGGTACAACCCTAAAACCGTAAACATGGGCACGCTCAGATTTAATCCTGACCAATTTGCCCTCTAAATACACCTCTGCTGTCTTCAACCAGGATCTCAGCGATCACTGCCTCATTGCCTGCGTCCGTAATGGGTCCGCGGTCAAACGACCACACCTCATCACTGTAAATGCTCCCTAAAACACTTCTGCGAGCAGGCCTTTCTAATCGACCTGGCCCGGGTATCCTGGAAGGATTTTGACCTCATCTCATCAGTAGAGGATGCCTGGTAGTTCTTTAAAAGTGCTTTCCTCACCATCTTAAATAAGCATGCCCCTTTCAAGAAATGTAGAACTAAGAACAGATATAGCCCGTGGTTCACTCCAGACCTGACAGCCCTTGACCAGCACAAAAACATCCTGTGCCGTACTGCATTAGCATCGAATAGCCCCCGCGATATGCAACTTTTCAGGGAAGTCAGGAACCAATATATACAGTAAGCAAAGGCTAGCTTTTTCAAACAGAAGTTTGCATCCTGTAGCACAAACTCCAAAAAGTTTTTGGACACTGTAAAGTCCATGGAGAATAAGAGCACCTCCTCCCAGCTGCCCACTGCACTGAGGCTAGGAAACACTGTCACCACCGATAAATCTACAATAATCGAGAATTTCAATAAGCATTTTTCTACGGCTGGCCATGCTTTCCACCTGGCTACCCCTACCAACAGCTCTGCACCCCCCGCAGCAACATGCCCAAGCCCTCACCGCTCCTCCTTCACCCAAACTGTTCCTTCAGTGCATTAGGAAAGTATCAGACCCCTTTACTTTTTCCACATTTTGTTACGTTATTCTAAAATGGATTAAATAAATAAAAATGTCCTCAATCTACACACTATACCCCATAATGACAAAACTATAACAGGTTTTTAGAAATGTTAGCAAATGTATTTTTTTTAAACAAAAAAAACAACATACCTTATTTACAAAAGTATTCAGACCCTTTGCTATGAGATTTGAAATTGAGCTCAGGTGCATCCTGTTTCCATTGATCACCATTGAGATGTTTCTACAACTTGAATAAACCCTCCTAGTCACAGCTGCCCATGTCCCTTAATGTTGTGGTTGTTACGGACAAGAAGCACATGGCTGAGCTCTTTAAATCACCACTTCAATACGTCAGTATTCCTATTTGACTCAGCCTCATTGCCTGTCCCAACACTTCCTTTTCTCCCCCAGCCCTTCTAATGTAACTAGCCCTGATGCTCCTCTCTTTTCTCCCTGCAGGCGGTCACTAAGTCCGAGGTGCCAAAGAGGCTCCTTAAACTTGACCTCAAAAAAAAAAAAAAAACATCTGGGTCAGATGGTTTAAATCCTTTCCTCTTACAGGTTGCTGCCCCTGTCATCGCCAAGCCTGTCTATCCTACTCCCAGTGCTTGGAAGGCAGCCACGGTGCATCCTTTATTTAAAGGGGGAGATCAAGCTGGTCCTAACTGTTATAGGCCTATTTCTATTTTGCCCTGTTTATCAAAAGTGTTGGAAAAACTTGTCAATAATCAACTGACTGACTTTCTTGTCTATAGTATTCTCTCTGGTATGCAATCAGGTTATGGTCGTGTCACTGCAACCATTGCCCTTGATTCTAAGTAATGTTGTGCTGCTGTTTTTATTAACTTTCCCAAAGCTTTTGATACGGAAGACCATTCCATTCTTGTGGACCGGCTAAGGAGTATTGGTGTGTCTGAGGGGTCTTTGGCCTGGTTTGCTAACTACCTCTCTCAAAGAATGCAATGTGTAAGGTCAGAACATCTGCTGTCTCAGCCACTGCCTGTCATCAAGGGAGTACCCAAAGGCTCGATCCTAGGCCCAACGCTCTTCTCAATTTACATCAACAACATAGCTCAGGCAGTAGGAAGCTCTCTCATCCATTTATATGCAGATTATACAGTCTTATACTCAGCAGGCCCCTCCTCGGATTTTGTGTTAAATGCTCTACAACAAAGCTTTCTTAGTGTCCAAGCTTTCTCTGCCCTTACCCTTAGTCTGAACACCTCCAAAACAAAGGTCATGTGATTTTAATACTATGTTTGTCCTGCTGCCATGTTTGTGCTATTGTTTTACGTCTCTATGTAGTGTTGTGTTGTCTCTCTTTATGTAGTGTTGTAGCGTCTCTCTTTATGTAGTGTTGTGGCGTCTCTCTTTATGTAGTGTTGTAGTCTCTCTCTTTATGTAGTGTTGTGGCGTCTCTCTTTATGTAGTGTTGTGGAGTCTCTTTTTATGTAGTGTTGTAGTCTCTCTCTTTATGTAGTGTTGTCTCTATATAGTGTTGTGGCGTCTCTTTATGTAGTGTTGTGGTGTCTCTTTATGTAGTGTTGTAGCGTCTGTCTTTTTGTAGTGTTGTCTCTATATAGTGTTGTGGCGTCTCTCTTTATGTAGTGTTGTAGCGTCTCTCTTTATGTAGTGTTGTGGCGTCTCTCTTTATGTAGTGTTGTAGCGTCTCTCTTTATGTAGTGTTGTGGCGTCTCTATGTAGTGTTGTGGAGTCTCTCTTTATGTAGTGTTGTGGAGTCTCTCTTTATGTAGTGTTGTGGCGTCTCTCTCTATGTAGTGTTGTGGAGTCTCTCTCTATGTAGTGTTGTGGAGTCTCTCTCTATGTAGTGTTGTAGCGTCTCTCTTTATGTAGTGTTGTGGCGTCTCTCTTTATGTAGTGTTGTGGAGTCTCTCTTTATGTAGTGTTGTGGAGTCTCTCTTTATGTAGTGTTGTGGTGTCTCTTTATGTAGTGTTGTAGCGTCTGTCTTTTTGTAGTGTTGTCTCTATATAGTGTTGTGGCGTCTCTCTTTATGTAGTGTTGTAGCGTCTCTCTTTATGTAGTGTTGTGGCGTCTCTATGTAGTGTTGTGGCGTCTCTCTTTATGTAGTGTTGTGGAGTCTCTCTTTATGTAGTGTTGTGGAGTCTCTCTCTATGTAGTGTTGTGGAGTCGCTCTCTATGTAGTGTTGTGGTGTCTCTCTCTATGTAGTGTTGTGGAGTCTCTCTTTATGTAGTGTTGTGGAGTCTCTTTATGTAGTGTTGTGGCGTCTCTCTTTATGTAGTGTTGTGGAGTCTCTTTATGTAGTGTTGTGGCGTCTCTCTTTATGTAGTGTTGTGGCGTCTTTCTCTATGTAGTGTTGTGGAGTCTCTCTTTATGTAGTGTTGTGGCGTCTCTCTTTATGTAGTGTTGTGGAGTCTCTCTCTATGTAGTGTTGTGGAGTCTCTCTCTATGTAGTGTTGTGGAGTCTCTCTTGATGTAGTGTTGTGGCGTCTCTCTTTATGTAGTGTTGTGGAGTCTCTCTCTATGTAGTGTTGTGGTGTCGCTCTCTATGTAGTGTTGTGGAGTCTCTCTTGATGTAGTGTTGTGGAGTCTCCCTCTATGTAGTGTTGTGGAGTCTCTATGTAGTGTTGTGGCGTCTCTCTTTATGTAGTGTTGTGGAGTCTCTCTCTATGTAGTGTTGTGGAGTCGCTCTCTATGTAGTGTTGTGGAGTCTCTCTCTATGTAGTGTTGTGGAGTCTCTCTCTATGTAGTGTTGTGGAGTCTCTCTTGATGTAGTGTTGTGGCGTCTCTCTTTATGTAGTGTTGTGGAGTCTCTCTTTATGTAGTGTTGTGGAGTCTCTCTCTATGTAGTGTTGTGGAGTCTCTCTTGATGTAGTGTTGTGGCGTCTCTCTTTATGTAGTGTTGTGGAGTCTCTCTCTATGTAGTGTTGTGGAGTCGCTCTCTATGTAGTGTTGTGGTGTCTCTCTCTATGTAGTGTTGTGGAGTCTCTCTCTATGTAGTGTTGTGGAGTCGCTCTCTATGTAGTGTTGTGGCGTCTCTCTCTATGTAGTGTTGTGGAGTCTCTCTTGATGTAGTGTTGTGGCGTCTCTCTTTATGTAGTGTTGTGGAGTCTCTCTTTATGTAGTGTTGTGGCGTCTCTCTTTATGTAGTGTTGTGGAGTCTTTATGTAGTGTTGTCTCTTGTCGTGATGTGTGTTTTGTCCTACATTTTTATTTTTAATCCCAGCCCACATCCCTGCAGGAGGCCCCTTTTGGTAGGGCGTCATTGTAAGTAAGAATGTGTTCTTAATTAACTTTCCAGATTAAAATAAAATAAAGTAAATAAAAGGTAACATGACTGAGAAAAGTGTAAACAAATGGTTAACGACGCACAAGTAGTTTTAGAACAGCCCACGACATGGTTTTATGAATGTAAAATGCAGTCCCGGCGTTCCACTTTAGGAAGATAACAATTTAGCTGCAGTAATACGGGTCAGGTCTTCAGGCCTGGTTGGGCTGCACGCAAGACGTTATTCACCGTAGTAACGCTGCAAACATGACACTATCGAATCAGCACGCGCTTTTTTCTATAAGGCACTCGGCAACAACAGTACAGCGAAGCCTGATCATTACAAACAATTATTATCTGGGAGTTTATTTTCCTAGTCACACAAAATAAAACTCCTGGTCGCACAGCTAAACATTTGAGTCATTTAGCAGATGCTCTTATCCACATCAACTTACAGTAGCTAGTGCATACATTTTCAGACTTTTTTTTGTGCTGGTCCCCCATGGGAATCGAACCCACAACCCTGGCATTGCAAGCGTCATGCTCTACCAATTGAGCCACATCGGACAATCCAAATGAGTTGTACTTTAGAGCCCTGATCCCACACCCTAAGTGTAGCCTGTGCAGTGTAGCCTGATTGCGCAGTAACTGACCTGTAGTTGTGGAACCAGTTGATAACAGTGCTGGTCTTCAGGTTAAGCTGGGAGGCCAGCTCCTCAATGGTTTTAGGGGAGGGGTAGGGTTTCTCTTGGTAAGCCCTCTTCAGAGCCTCCTTCTCCTCGGGACCCAGGACCACCCGGACCTTCTTCTGGTACAGCTGAGGCTGCTGCTGGTGCTTGGGGCTGGCACTCTGGAGGAAGTCTGGCCCTGCCAGGCCACCGTCCACAGAATGGCCGTCACTCAGCGAACTGTGGCGCCTCTTCAGGTAGGCTGGGGAGAGACAGGGAAAGGATGAGATATCGTTGTAGATAAGCACACAGTGTACTGATACCACCAACCACTAGGGGGTGGTCATGTCTAACTGTAGCAACACAAGGACTGAGTCAGCCTCTGAAAACACCACAGGCTTAATATGCAAATGACAGCATGGATTTGACATTCTCTAATCTCCTACAGTACAGTACATACTGATCCAATAAAAGAGAAGAGAACCCCAAATACAAGCCTACAAGGCCATGTACATGTGTCTGTAGCTTCAACATGATACACTGCACAGGGTCAACTCATGGTTTGTCTGCCTTTCCTCCCAGCTCTGCTATTGGCCTGGTCCACTCCCACAGCTCTATTCTGACCTCTGATCACTGACTAGGGCCAACTTCATCCTGCACTCAGTGACCTCTAACATGTGGTTCAGCCTCTCCCCTCCAGGCCTGCTGTGGGCATGCTCAGTGGTCACTAACCGCCTGCACAGAGACAGTTGGGGTAGCTAGCCTGGTCTCAGTGGCAGTAACCAGTGGCAGTAGCCTGGTCTCAGTGGCAGTAGCCTGGTCTCAGATCTGTTGGTACTTTTGCCTGCTCCATTGTCAAGCAAATCATGTTTCACATGAAAATTCCATAAGGAGTTCTCTAGAGACCAGAAACAGACTGGTATCCAGGCTATATTAAAGAGACTAGAAACAGACCGGTACCCAGGCTATATTAAAGAGACCAGAAACAGACTGGTACCCAGGCTATATTAAAGAGACCAGAAACAGACTGGTACCCAGGCTATATTAAAGAGACCAGAAACAGACTGGTACCCAGGCTATATTAAAGAGACCTGAAACAGACTGGTACCCAGGCTATATTAAAGAGACCTGAAACAGACTGGTACCCAGGCTATATTAAAGAGACCAGAAACAGACTGGTACCCAGGCTATATTAAAGAGACTAGAAACAGACTGGTACCCAGGCTATATTAAAGAGACCAGAAACAGACTGGTACCCAGACTATATTAAAGAGACCAGAAACAGACTGGTACCCAGACTAGGGGAAGCCAGGCCTGCTGGCCACATACTGCCTTCTGAAAACACCAACCACTTCGTGTATTTTAACCCTAACACTAAATAAAGACCAAAACGCTGACGTCCATGACGTTCTAGCCATCCATCTTCAGTACAGCCGAGAGAGATGTTCTTCCTACTCTGGTAGAAGTGTAAGCTAAATCGAATCAATGCAAAAAACGATGATTAAAAGTTAAGACTCAGCGAGATGATGTAGTGAACTAATAGCACTGCAGATAATTAGATGAAAGCCTTTTCTCTCATAGTATCCAGGCATGTACACGGGTGCGTTGATACAATGTGGTGTCTACGGGGCCAAAGCAGCAGAGAAGTATAGCATTAGCTACAGAAATGTACCCTTTATGTGTTTATTTCTTGCATGCAACAGCATCTCGCTGAGTCTACCTTTAAGTCTCACTAGTGTCATGATGTTGGCCTGTGGGTAAGGTTTATGACCCCCCCATAAATACCTTTCTCCCTTCCCCTCTCTCTGACCCTACTGAAGGACTCTTGAATAGCCTTTGTTAAACATAGAGTCTGGGAACATCAAACAAGTGGGGGGAAAGGAACCATATTTCGGTAATAGAACCAGTTGAAAATATGCGTTGGTACTTAATGAATATGATGTCAGTTCGGTTGTCATCTGAGACATGACTGATGACAGGACGACATAAACTGTATCTGGGAAAGTCTACACATTCTAGTTATCAGATGGAATTGTTGTGCAATTTAAATGTTTGATATTGAAACTGTTTGTTAGAAGATTAAATGTAATTTTAGCTTCCAAATGAGAGAATTGGGTTTTCATAAGGAAAGAGCCCTGCTAAATCAGTGACCCGCCCCTGTGAAGAGACATGGGTTATAAACTATGAAACACACCCTTCTCTCCCTCCACGAAAATGTAACCTCCTGTTCCGAGGACAACGGTTCCACGTTAAAAAGGACTAGTATGTCAACTACAGAACTAAGCCAACCTCAGCGTGAGCTTTGGTTGAGAATGGTATGAACTTTGAACTCCTAGCCATTGAGTTAGCAACGGCAGCTGTAAACGTGGGCTAGGAAAGGACGGACGACGTATCCAGTCTAACACACAACGAAGATACTACAACGTATCCAATTTACTACAACGTATCCAATTTAGAGACATTCTTCCGAGGACAGGAAGATCGCTGTTGGCCAACCAACACGGCCAACATCTACGACCAACCTACCGAAGCGCAGCTCAGAGTAAATATTTATTGCATTTTCCTTTTCCAAATGGGCGGTAATTTAGAATGCATAAGATACTGTATTTACGAAAGCTTAGCTTCCCCCTTTGTTCCTCAGTCTTCCCGCTCTTTCATTCAAACCCAACCCCCTTGCCTTTGTGTAACCAGCCGTCATACAGGTTCCGTCCACCAGGGATGTTTTCTGTATGACATCATTTGCATTCTGTGTATATGTAATTCTGTGTGATTAGTTAGGTATTTAGTAAATAAATAATTAAACCCAATTTTGTATTGCTGATTCAACTTGTTAGCCAGGGTTCGTGAAGATAACCAAGAATTTACAACTTTCAGATGAGACTGAAATAAGGTGACGATTAATATTGACTGCTATTGATGTAAAATATTACTAGGTCTTTCAGAGTTTATTCGGAAGATAACAGCTCTATAAACACTCTTTCGTGGTGCCCCGACTTTCTAGTTAATTAGATTTACATGATTAGCTCAATCAGGTAATATTAATTACAGAGAAATGATTTTATAGGATAGCATGTCATATCACTTAATCCGGCATAGCCAAAGACACGACACTAGAAAGAGAAAGACTAATGTGTAAACCAGGAAGCAGTGGATGAATGGAACCAGGAAGCAGTAAGGGGCTCTGAGTGGCTCAGTGCTAAAGGCGTCACTACAGACACCCTGGTTCGATTCCAGGCTGTATCACAACCGGCCGTGATTGGGAGTCCCATAGGGCGACGCACAATTGGCTCAGCATTGTCTGGGTTTGGTCGGGGTAGGCCGTCATTGTAAATTAGAATTTGTTCTTAACTGACTTGTCTAGTTAAATAAAAGGTTAAATAAAAAAAAAAAGGGGAGGAAAAATGACGTAATCGCTGACTGCTGCTGTTTATAATTGATGAAGATGATGATGACTGTAAGCAGGCCTGTGGAGGGCCACCTGATGTCACATCCAATAAAGCTAATTATTATCCGTGAGAGAGACAGAATTGCGGAGAGAGAGAGAGATCATTACCTTTCTTCTCCAGGCGTTTCATGTCCATCAGTTTCTCCACTTTCTGTGGGTCCTGCAGCCAGAACTGCATGCGGACGAATGGCTCACGTCCCTTCAGGCTGAGCTTGTGCCAGGGCTTGGGCCGAGCCAACAGGTCAGACACCGAGCCCTGGGTCAGACCCAGGATACTCTCCCCAAACAGACGCTGCCCTGGGGGGAGAGAGAGTAGAGAGAGAGAGGGGGTCAGGCTGGAGGACTGGATAGACTACCATGAATTGGGAGAGCTTGTATATTGAGATGAATCTAAAGTGAGATGGGTTGAAACTATAAGTGAACGACAAAGAGGAAAATATATTTTAAAAAAAAACTGGAAATAGGTGAGGAGAGAGAATAAAGAAGGGAAGAGAGAGAGAGAGAGAGAGAGAAGAGGAAGGAGAAAACAGATAGAGGCTGAAGGTATCGTAAAAGTCTGAGTCTCACCAAGGTTGTTATCAGTGAGCACCTCCTTGACCTTCTTGGTGAGGACGTATGTATCCAGCTCTGGAGACATGGCTATCGTCTCCTGGATGCTGAGGCCTGTGATGGGGCCAGGGAGGGGCAGGGGGGTACCGGGCTGGGACTCTCCCCCCGACGGCTCACCAGATGGGGGCTCCAGAGACGGGGCCTGGGGGGCCAGAGGGTCCCGGTCCCCCCCTAAACCATTGAGTGACTCCTCAGCAGAGCTCAGTGGAGACTCTGGAGGAGGGCTGCAGCTGGCTGAGGTCTGGCTGGAAGTGCCCTCTGCTGGGGCAGGGCTGCAGCTGGCTGAGGTCTGGCTGGGAGTGCCCTCTGCTGGGGCAGGGCTGCAGCTGGCTGAGGTCTGGCTGGGAGTGCCCTCTGCTGGAGGAGAGAGAAAACACAAGGCAGGAGCAGACAGTACAGTAGGTCAGTACGGTATGCATGCCAGTAGATACCCATAGACTTCCAGTCATTACGCTAAAACTCGTTAACATTGGTTCGCGAAATTACCTCATACTGGACACAGAGACAAAAATGGTATACATGAGTTCATCTGACTCTGGGGAAGTTGTCAAAATCCCAAAGTATCCCTTTAATTAAGTGTTTCTTAATCCTGGTCCTTGGGAACCAAAGGGGTGCACATTTGTGTTTTAGCCCTAGCACTTTCTAATGACGTGATGATGAGCTGAATAGTGGAATGAGGTGTAGTGCTAGGGCCCCCCTGTGAGTCCCCAGGACCAGGATTAATACACACTGAGAAGGAAACCTCTAGGGCCCCCTGTCCCCAGGACCAGGATGAAATAACACAGAGAAGGAAACCTCTAGGGCCCCCCTGTCCCCAGGACCAGGATGAATAAACACAAAGAGCACACTGCAGTCAACAAGCCCGGTCAGAAGGAAACCTCTAGGGCCCCCCGTCCCCAGGACCCGAATGAATAAACACAGAGCACACGGCAGTCAACAAGCCCGGTCAGAAGGAAACCTCTAGCCCCTCACCCTCACTGTTGGCAGGTCTGAGAGAGAGAACTCAATAGGGATTAACAGTATGGCTGAATCTCCTCTAAACTGATTGGAGGACCTTATCCAGTTCCTTCAGATCTGCAAACAAAAAGGGATGTATTGATAGGGTCTCTTTCTCCCTCCCATAGTCCCCTCCCTGTCTCAGTCCTGTTTTGCAGAAGGCTGGAACGGAGCAGTCATGGAGAGCTGTCAGTGTGGGTTATGTCCTCCTTGTGCCTAGAGAAAAAGACCCTGCTGCCATCTCCAAAACAGAGGCCTGACAACAGGGCTGGGGAGGGAGGGAAGGAGGGAAGGAAGGGGCGAGAGAGGGGAGGTGACAAAATGGTAGCAACCCCCCAGCTATCAACAGGGCTGGGGTGGAAAGGGAGAGAGAGGGAGGGGGGAAGGGCTAACATAATGGTACTATAGCAACCCCCCAGCTATCAACAGGCTAAGACAGCGGTGTATGGAGCGAGATACCTGCTGCTCGTAAGAAAATCCATACGTAATTGTTAGGATCGTAAGAAAAGCCCTACGTAATTGTTAGGATCGTAAGAAAAGCCATGCGTGAGACGTACAATTTCACCTGTGAACATACAAACGCCATGATCAATTATAGAGTAACATTTTAGGCTTGGACAAATCTTGTGTTGCAATTCTGACGTACAATAATACCCTTTAGAGACGTACCCCAAGCGGCCTGTGAGGAGTGCTACGTGAACAAGCATACCAGAATAAATAAAAAAACCAGAAGTCAGGGAAACCGGAAAGAGGTATCCTGTATGGACTCCCGAGTGACGCCGCGGTCTAAGGCACCGCATCTCAGTGCTAAAGGTGTCACTACAGTCCCTGGTTCGATTCCAGGCTGTATCATATCCGGACGTGATTGGGAGTCCCATAGGGCGGCGCACAATTGGCCCAGCGTCAACCGTAAATTGTAAATAAGAATTTGTTCTTAACTGACTTGCCTAGTTAAATAAAGGTTCAATTATAAATGTTTCCAAGTTAAAAGTCTCCATTCTCTATTACTCCTCAGTTGAGTTGGGCACTGGTCTCTGTCTGCAATCAGAACCAGTAGTATCTACCAGGAATAATGAAACATAACCAGTAGTATCTACCAGGAATAATGAAACATAACCAGTAGTATCTACCAGGAATAATGAATCATAACCAGTAGTATCTACCAGGAATAATGAATCAGAACCAGTAGTATCTACCAGGAATAATGAATCAGAACCAGTAGTATCTACCAGGAATAATGAATCTACCAGGAATAATGAAACAGAACCAGTAGTATCTACCAGGAATAATGAATCAGAACCAGTAGTATCTACCAGGAATAATGAATCATAACCAGCAGTATCTACCAGGAATAATGAATCAGAACCAGTAGTATCTACCAGGAATAATGAAACATAACCAGCAGTATCTACCAGGAATAATGAATCAGAACCAGTAGTATCTACCAGGAATAATGAATCATAACCAGCAGTATCTACCAGGAATAATGAATCATAACCAGCAGTATCTACCAGGAATAATGAATCAGAACCAGTAGTATCTACCAGGAATAATGAAACATAACCAGTAGTATCTACCAGGAATAATGAAACATAACCAGTAGTATCTACCAGGAATAATGAATCAGAACCAGTAGTATCTACCAGGAATAATGAAACATAACCAGTAGTATCTACCAGGAATAATGAAACATAACCAGTAGTATCTACCAGGAATAATGAATTAATATGAATTTAAAATTTTTTGACATGATTTATACGAATCGGGTCATGAACATATGGACAGTGAAATGAACAAGGTAGAGGTTAAACGTAGGCTAAGTCTGGCATAAGCTTATTCCCACACTTTACAATAACTCTTGCGGTGGTCTTACAGGCTGACTACACCGCTCACGCACGCTACGCGAGCGTTGCAAAATAAATTTTGAAATCTATGTTATTCAATTATTGCACCCACACTGCTCATGCGCGTCAACAAGCGTCTGCATTGCCAAGGGCTAAAATAGAAATCAGTTCCATTTCTGATGCAGATCGCGCTGCAAGTCCTGCCTCTCCCATCTCCTCATTGGTTTATAGAAGCAGGTACCCACGTGCCATCTCCTCATTGGTTATACCCACGTGGGTGACTGAAAGACGAACGAGGTCAGTGGCATAATGCACCTAATTTATGAAAGTTGCCAATCGCAATATAAAGTCAAGAGAAGAAAAGGCCTGGAAGGAAGAGAGATGACTAGAAACGTTTCGGTTGACCGTTTTATGTGTGGATTAATTGGCGGAGTAGAGGACCTTGTGCATTTCAGGTAAAATAACAACTCAATGTTTATATCCCAGGACAAATTAGCTAGCAACAGCAAGCTATCTAAATAGGTGCAAGCTAACTAGCTAAATTGCCATAAATGTTTAATGCTTTTTGACCTGTCCCCAAATTAATACAATTGGTTCAGAGATTGTTTTGATATTTAAACCTGCGTGTCGTGATCGCGTTTTGTGTAGGGGGACAAAATAAATGTATGCACGATGGCGCACGAGCGCAGCTGATTTGGGTTCCGTGTTAGGTAGTCTCCGTATAGGGTATTCCTTCCATCGCGACACTGCTGCACAGATGAAGAGCTTGCAGCACCACGCCCCTTCAGAAAAGAACCCCTCAGCCTCAGATGCCCTTCTGGAGGGATTCAGCCATTGAGTCATTATACCCTAATGTAGGACTATTTACCTACAGTGGCTTGCGAAAGTATTCACAACCTTGGCATTTTCCCTATTTTGTTGCCTTTACAACCTGGAATTAAAATTGATTTTTGTGGGGTTTGTATCATTTGATTTACACAACATGCCTACCACTTTTCACCCCAAAAAGTCAATACTTTGTAGAGCCACCTTTTGCAGCAATTACAGCTGCAAGTCTCTTGGGGTATGTCTCTATAAGCTTGGCACATCTAGCCACTGGGATTTTTGCCCATTCTTCAAGGCAAAACTGCTCCAGCTCCTTCAAATTGGATGGGTTCCGCTGGTGTACAGCAATCTTTAAGTCATACCACAGATTCTCAATTGGATTGAGGTCTGGGCTTTGACTAGGCCATTCCAAGACATTTAAATGTTTCCCCTTAAACCACCCGAATGTGGTGGTCTGTGAGTTTTGGTGGGCGGCCCTCTCCTGGCAGGTTTGTTGTGGTGCCATATTCTTTAAAAAATGTAATAATGGATTTAAGGGTGCTCCGTGGGATGTTCAAAGTTACTGATAATATTTTTATAACCCAACCCTGATCTGTACTTCTCCACAAATGTGTCCCTGACCCTTTTGGAGAGCTCCTTGGTATTCATGGGGCTGCTTACTTAGTGGTGTTGCAGACTCTGGGGCCTTTCAGAACAGGTGTGTATATACTGAGATCATGTGACACTTAAATAAAGTGCACCTGTGTGCAATCTAAGTAATTATGTGACTTCTGAAGGTAATTGGTTGCACCAGATCTTATTTAGGGGCTTCATAGCAAAGGGGGAATACATATGTAGCAACCAATTTTCAGTTTGTAATTCTTTTGAAACAAGTTAATTTTTTACATTTCACTTCACCAATTTGGACTATTTTGTGTATGTCCATTACATGACATCCAATTAAAAATCCATTTAAAATTACAGATTGTAATGCAACAAAATAGGAAAAATGCCAAGGAGGATGAATACTTTTGCAAGGCACTGTACTAGCCAAATAAAGTGTTGAGCATACATGATGAGTGCAACTCGTCCTTCCAACATCTTTCAACATTTAATTCATCCTTCAGTCAGTCACTATGTCATCCATTCTGTCATTTGTCTGAGTTGGAATAGGAACTAAATCAAAGAGAATAGAACAGTCTTATCTATTTGTTTATTGAAATCCGTGTGTGTACAAAATGATCACAATTCTCTGTAGTTATTGGAAGCCATCTCCCTCCAGAGCAGTGCTCTCACCCAGGGCTGTGTGTGTGGAGCTGCATATGAGCCAGCAGTGTAATTCTGTTCATTTATAGCTCAGCAGCTGACTCTAAGTTGAGGTGGGCCTAATTGAGAGATAATCGTCAGCCATACGTCAGTCAGTTGTTTGTCAACACACACACACACACAGTCCATTACCTTGGTTGTGAGCAGGCTTGATGTGTATGTTCTGGCTCAGGTCACCGTTCAGCCACAGCTGCATACGCAGGCCTCTGGAGGTCATCTTGCTCCAAGGTTTCTGCCGAGACCCCACGCCGTCACACATACCTCCCAGGGAAAGAGCCTAACACACACACACACACACACAATAAAACGGCAGTCACTCATACACGTTATGGAATGGCTAAACCGATACATAGACATAAGCACACACACATTAACTAGGTTACGTATATAATGAATTGTGTTGAGCTCAAAGCTGAGTGATTACTTCAGAGCTGGGTTGATTTAAATGAGGTATGTGAGACACTAACAGACGGAATGGGAGTCTGGCTGTGATAACTGTGGAGACACTCCAGAACCCCCCGCCCCCTCTCTTCAGTAGTGAGTCACAGTGTTCTGACCGAGGGCTTGTGTGTTTATTCTGACTGTGGTGCTCACCTCTTTAGAGTCCTCCTGGGTGTGGTTCTCCTCTCCCCCCAGTGTGGGTGTAACTCTGCGGGAGTCTGGGTTCATGTTGCTCCACCACTGCTCCCTCCACTGCCCTCCTCCAGGCCGGGCAGACCCCTCAGAGCTCCGACCCAGCCTGGGCACCCCGTCAGCCAGGCCGTCTGGCACTGACACTCCCCTGTCCTCCCTCTTCACACTGGAGCTGAAGTCCAGGACTGTTGAGGGCGAGGAGGGGGAGCCTGGGAGGGCAGTGGGGGTGTTCTTCAGGGAGAGAGCCAGAGGGGTGTAGGCAGGGAAGGAGGCAGCCAGATGGGAGACCAGGAAGTCCCTCTGGGAGTGAGAGGATGAAGTGGAGGAGGAAGAGGAGGCTTTGAGGCTGGGTTCCACAGCAGCCTGTTGGGCCTGCATCTCTCTTCGAGCTTGTTCTAGGATGGAGCGGATGGCCTCGTCCGAACCGCCTCCTCCTCCTCCTCTCAGCCCCCCACCAGGAGAAGGACCATGGGAGAAGTCTGCTGGAGGGAGAAAGGAGATAACAGATATCAGAGACTCTCTTTCTCTTTCACACACACACACACAATTCTGAGTAAGTTAATTGTCTAAGAAGTTAGTATCCTCCAGTAATGTATTTGAATAAGAAACACCACTATACAGTGCATTTGGAAAGTATTCAGACCCCTTCAATTCTTACGTTACAACCTTATTCTAAAATCTATTAAATCGTTTTTTCCCCCATCAATCTATGCACAATACCCCATAATGACAAAGCAGAAACAAGTTTTTAGAAATGTTTGCAAATGTATAAAAAAAAAAAAATACAACTGAACTATCACATTTACATAAGTATTCAGACCCTTTACTCAGTACTTTGTTGAAGCACCTTTGGCAGTGATTACAGCCTCCATTCTTTTGGGTATGACGCTACAAGCTTGGCACAACTCTGCAGATCCTCTCAAGCGCTGTCAGGATGGATGGGGAGCGTTGCTGCACAGCTATTTTCAGACCTCTCCAGAGAAGTTCGATCGGGTTCAAGTCCGGGCTCTGGCTGGGACACTCAAAGACATTAAGAGACTTGTCCCGAAGCCACTCCTGGGTTGTCTTGGCTGTGTGCTCAGGGTCATTGTCCTGATGGAAGGTGAACCTTCGCCCCCAGTCTGAGGTCCTGAATGCTCTGGAGCAGGTTTTCATCAAGGATCTCTGTACTTTACTCCGTTCATCTTTCCCTCGATCCTGACTAGTCTCCCAGTACCTGCCGCTGAAAAACATCCCTACTGCATGATGCTGCCATCACTGTGGAGATGGTGTTCTCGGGGTGATGAGAGGTGTTGTATTTGCGCCAGACATTTTCCTTGATGGCCAAAAAGCGCAGAGTACCTTCCATATGTTTGGGGAGTCTCCCACATGCCTTTTGGCGAACACCAAACGTGTTTGGCTCTTATTTATTTTTTTAAGCAATGGCTTTTTTCTGGCCACTCTTCTGTAAAGCCCAGCAGGGATGGTGCCAGGTTTCCTCCAGACGTGACGCTTGGTATTCAGGCCAAAGAGTTCAATCTTGGTTTCATCAGACCAGAGAATCTTGTCTCTCACAGTCAGAGTACCTTAGGTGCCTTTTGGCAAACTCCAAGCAGGTTGTCGTGCTTTTTACTGAGGAGTTGCTGCCGTCTGGCCCCTCTACCATAAAGCCCTGGTTGGTAGAGTGCTGCAGAGATGGTTGTCCTTCTGGAAGGTTCTCCTATCTCAACAGAGGAACTCTGGAGCTCTGTCAGAGTGACCATCAGGTTTTTGTTCGCCTCCCTGACCAAGGCCCCTCTCCCCGATTGCTCAGTTTGGCCGGGCGGCCAGCTCTAGGAAGAGTCTTGGTGGTTCCAAACTTTCTTCCATTTAAGTATGATGGAGGCCACTGTGTTCTTGGGGACCTTCAATGCTGCAGAAATGTTTTGGTACCCTTCCCCAGATCTGTGCCTCGACACAATCCTGTCTCGGAGCTCTACGGACAATTCCTTCGTCCCCATGGCTTGGTTTCTGTTCTGATATGCACTGTCAACTGGGGGAGCTTAAATAGACAGGTGTGTGCCTTTCCAAATCATGTCCAATCAAATGAATTTACCACAGGTGGACTCCAATCAAGTTGTAGAAACATCTCTATTACGATCAATGGAAACAGAATGTAGCTGAGCTCAATTTCGAGTCTCATAGCAAAGGTTCTGAATGCTTATGAAAATAATGTATTTTTGTTTTTAATACATTTGCAAAAATCTATAAAAAACATTTTAGAATAACGCTGTAACATATCAAAATTAGGAAAAAGTGAAGGGGTCTGAATACTTTCAGAATGCACTGGACAATTTACTGTCATCCTATTCCACCAGTCATCTAGGGACAACTGTCATCCTATTCCACCAGTCATCTAGGGACAACTGTCCTCCTATTCCATCAGTCATCTAGGGACAACTGTCATCCTATTCCACCAGAGTGGGCACAACTGTCCTCCTATTCCACCAGAGTGGGCACAACTGTCATCCTATTCCATCAGTCATCTAGGGACAACTGTCATCCTATTCCACCAGTCATCTAGGGACAACTGTCCTCCTATTCCATCAGTCATCTAGGGACAACTGTCATCCTATTCCACCAGAGTGGGCACAACTGTCCTCCTATTCCACCAGAGTGGGCACAACTGTCATCCTATTCCATCAGTCATCTAGGGAACAACTGTCATCCTATTCCACCAGAGTGGGCACAACTGTCATCCTATTCCACCAGAGTGGGCACAACTGTCATCCTATTCCAACAGTCATCTAGGGACAAGCGTCATCCTATTCCACCAGAGTGGGCACAACTGTCATCCTATTCCACCAGTCATCTAAGGACAACTGTCATCCTATTCCACCAGAGTGGGCACAACTGTCATCCTATTCCACCAGTCATCTAGGGACAACTGTCATCCTATTCCACCAGTCATCTAGGGACAACTGTCATTCTATTCCATCAGTCATCTAGGGACAACTGTCATTCTATTCCATCAGTCATCTAGGGACAACTGTCATCCTATTCCATCAGTCATCTAAGGACAACTGTCATCCTATTCCACCAGTCATCTAGGGACAACTGTCATCCTATTCCACCAGTCATCTAGGGACAACTGTCATCCTATTCCACCAGTCATCTAGGGACAACTGTCATCCTATTCCACCAGTCATCTAGGGACAACTGTCATCCTATTCCATCAGTCATCTAGGGACAAGCGTCATCCTATTCCATCAGTCATCTAGGGACAAGCGTCATCCTATTCCACCAGAGTGGGCACAACTGTCATCCTATTCCACCAGTCATCTAAGGACAACTGTCATCCTATTCCATCAGTCATCTAGGGACAACTGTCATCCTATTCCATCAGTCATCTAGGGACAAGCGTCATCCTATTTGACCAGAGTGCAGAGAGGAGGACACTCACCAGATTTCTGCACATGCAGCTCTCTCTTGGCCTGCTCCAGGATAGACTTGATGGCGTCGTCTGAACCACACTCTGGAGTACGGATACGTGTGGTGATGTTACCTGGACAGGGGGAGAGAGGAGGACAGACAGGGGGAGAGAGGAGGACAGACAGGGGGAGAGAGGAGGACAGACAGGGGGAGAGAGGAGGACAGACAGGGGGAGAGAGGAGGACAGGGGGAGAGAGGAGAACAGGGGGAGAGAGGAGAACAGGGGGAGAGAGGAGACATACCACCAATTCAAAGTTAACTTCAAACAGGTACTGTTTACAAAGATACAGTAGTATAGCTAATCAACAAAGAGACTGCAGACAGACACAGCAGTTACAGCAGTTAGTTAAAGTAGGTAGTATGTAGAGTAGTTACAGTAGGTAGAGTAGTTTGTAGGTAGTTACAGTAGGTAGAGTAGCATAGGGTAGTTACAGTAGGTATTAGGCACAGTAGTTACTTAAATTACAGTAAGTAGAGTAGGTAGAGTAGTTACAGTAGGTAGAGTAGTTCGTAGGTAGAGTAGTTACAGTAGGTAGAGTAGTTACAGTAGGTAGAGTAGTTACAGTAGGTAGAGTAGTTACAGTAGGTGGAGTAGTTACAGTAGGTGGAGTAGTTACAGCAGGTAGAGTAGTTACAGCAGGTAGAGTAGTTACAGTAGGTGGAGTAGTTACAGTAGGTGGAGTAGTTACAGTAGTTAGAGTAGTTACAGTAAGTAGAGTAGTTACAGTAGGTAGAGTAGTTACAGTAGGTAGAGTAGTTACAGTAGGTAGAGTAGCATAGGGTAGTTACAGTAGGTATTAGGTACAGTAGTTACTTAAATTACAGTAAGTAGAGTAGGTAGAGTAGTTCGTAGGTAGAGTAGTTACAGTAAGTAGAGTAGTTACAGTAGGTAGAGTAGTTACAGTAGGTAGAGTAGTTACAGTAGGTAGAGTAGCATAGGGTAGTTACAGTAGGTATTAGGTACAGTAGTTACTTAAATTACAGTAAGTACAGTAGGTAGAGTAGTTACAGTAGTTACAGTAGTTACAGTAGTTACAGTAGGTACAGTAAGTTGAGTAGTTACAGTAGGTAGAGTAGTTACAGTAGGTAGAGTAGTTACAGTAGGTAGAGTAGTTACAGCAGGTAGAGTAGTTACAGTAAGTAGAGTAGTTACAACAGGTAGAGTAGTTACAGTAGGTATAGTAGTTACAATAGGTACAGTAGTTACAGTAAGAAAAGTAGTTAGTAGGTAAAGCAGTTACAATAGTTACATTAAGTACAGTAAGTAGAGTAGTTACAGTAGGTAGAGTAGTTACAGTAGGTAGAGTAGTTACAGTAGTTAGAGTAGTTACAGTAAGTAGAGTAGTTACAGTAGGTAGAGTAGTTACAGTAAGTTGAGTAGTTACAGTAGGTAGAGTAGTTACAGTAGGTAGAGTAGTTACAGTAGGTAGAGTAGTTACAGTAGGTAGAGTAGTTACAGTAGTTATTAGGTGCAGTAGTTACAATAGGTACAGTAAGTCGACTAGTTAGTAGTTACAGTAGGTAGAGTAGTAACAGTAGGGACAGTAGCTAGAATAAATAGAGTAGTTAGGTACAGTAAGCAGAGTAGTTACAGTAGGTGGAGTAGTTACAGCAGGTAGAGTAGTTACAGCAGGTAGAGTAGTTACAGTAAGTAGAGTAGTTACAGTAGGTAGAGTAGTTACAGTAGGTAGAGTAGTTACAGTAAGTAGAGTAGTTACAGTAAGTAGAGTAGTTACAGTAGGTAGAGTAGTTACAGTAGGTAGAGTAGTTAATAGTTAGTAGTTAGTTACAGTAGGTACAGTAAGTCGAGGAGTTAGTAGGTACAGTAAGCAGAGTAGTTACAGTAGGTACAGTAGGTGGAGTAGTTACAGTAGGTAGATAGTCTACAGTAGTTAGTCGGCACAGTAAGAGCAGTCAGTAGGTACAGTAACAGTACGTACAGTAGGTACAGTAGTTAGTAAGTACAGCAAGTACAGTAGGGACAGTCGATAGTAGGTACAGTAGTTAGTTACAGTAGGTACAATAGTTAGTAGGTACAGTAACAGTAGTTAGTAGGTACAGTTGGTACAGCAAGTACAGTAACAGTAGGTACAGTAGTCAGTAGATACAGTAGTTAGTAGGTACAGTAGTTAGTAAGTACAGCAGGTACAGTAGTTAGTAGGTAGAGCAGGCAGTCGATAGCAGGTACAGTCGGTACAGTAGTTAGTAGGTACAGCAGGTAGTCAATAGTAGGAACAGTAGGAAGTATATACAGTAACAGTAGGTACAGTAGGTGCAGTAACAGTAGGTACAGTAGCAGTAGGTACAGTAGGTACAGTAGCAGTAGGTACAGTAGGTACAGTAGCAGTAGGTACAGTAGCAGTAGGTACAGTAGGTGCAGTAACAGTAGGTACAGTAGGTGCAGTAACAGTATGTACAGTTACAGTAGGTACAGTAGCAGTAGGTACAGTAGGTACAGTAGCAGTAGGTACAGTAGGTACAGTAGCAGTAGGTACAGTAGGTACAGTAGCAGTAGGTATAGTAGCAGTAGGTACAGTAGCAGTATGTATAGTAGGTACAGTAGCAGTAGGTACAGTAGCAGTAGGTACAGTAACAGGTACAGTAGCAGTAGGTATAGTAGGTACAGTAACAGTAGATACAGTAGGTACAGTAGCAGTAGGTACAGTAACAGGTACAGTAGCAGTAGGTATAGTAGGTACAGTAACAGTAGATACAGTAGGTACAGTAGCAGTAGGAAGCAGTAGGTACAGTAGCAGTAGGTACAGTAGGTACAGTAGGTACAGTAGCAGTAGGTAGCAATAGGTACAGTAGCAGTAGGTACAGTAGGTACAGTAGCAGTAGGTACAGTAGCAGTAGGTGCAGTAGCAGTAGGTGCAGTAGGTACAGTAGCAGTAGGAACAGTAGGTACAGTAGCAGTAGGTACAGTAGCAGTAGGTGCAGTAGGTACAGTAGCAGTAGGAACAGTAGGTACAGTAGCAGTATGTACAGTAGCAGTAGGTGCAGTAGGTACAGTAGCAGTAGGTATAGTAGGTACAGTAGGTACAGTAGCAGTAGGTACAGTAACAGTAGATACAGTAGGTACAGTAGCAGTAGGTACAGTAGCAGTAGGTACAGTAGGTACAGTAGCAGTAGGTAGCAATAGGTACAGTAGCAGTAGGTGCAGTAGCAGTAGGTGCAGTAGGTACAGTAGCAGTAGGTATAGTAGGTACAGTAGGTACAGTAGCAGTAGGTGCAGTAGCAGTAGGTGCAGTAGGTACAGTAGCAGTAGGTACAGTAGCAGTAGGTACAGTCGGTACAGTAGCAGTAGGTACAGTAGCAGTAGGTACAGTAGGTACAATAGTTAGTACAGTAGTTACAGTAGGTAGTCTACAGTCTACAGTAGTAGGTACAAAAGTTAGTAGGTAAAGTTGGTACAGTATGTACAATAGTTACAGTACTTAGTAGTTACAGCAGGTACAGTCAGTAAAGTAACAGTGGTTAGTGGGTACAGTAACAGTAGGTACAGTAACAGTAGGTACAGTAACAGTAGGTACAGCAGGTAGTAGGTACAGGAGGTACAGTAACAGTAGTTAGTATGTACAGTCGACAGTAGGTACAGTAGTTAGTAGGTACAGTAGTTAGTCGGTACAGTAGGTAGTCGGTACAATAGGTACAGTAGTTAGTAGGTACAGTAGTTAGTAGGTACAGTAGTTAGTAGGTACAGTAGTTAGTAGGTACGTACGTAGGTACAGTAGTTAGTAGGTACAGTAGTTACTAAGTACAGTAGTTAGTAGGTACAGGAGGTACAGTAGTTAGTAGGTACAGTGGTTAGTAGGTACGTAGGTACAGTAGTTAGTAGGTACAGTAGTTAGTAGGTACAGGAGGTACAGTAGTTAGTAGGTACAGTAGTTAGTAGGTACAGTAGTTACTAAGTACAGTAGTTAGTAGGTACAGGAGGTACAGTAGTTAGTAGGTACAGGAGGTACAGTAGTTAGTAGGTACAGTAGTTAGTAGGTACAGTAGTTACTAAGTACAGTAGTTAGTAGGTACAGGAGGTACAGTAGTTAGTAGGTACAGTAGTTACTAGGTACAGTAGTTAGTAGGTACAGTAGGTACAGTAGTTAGTAGGTACAGTAGTTAGTAGGTACAGGAGGTACAGTAGTTAGTAGGTACAATAGGTACAGTAGTTAGTAGGTACAGTAGTTAGTAGGTACAGTAGTTAGTAGGTACAGTCGGTACAGTAGTTAGTAGGTACAGTAGTTACTAAGTACAGTAGTTAGTCGGTACAGTAGGTACAGTAGTTAGTAGGTACAGTAGTTAGTAGGTACAGTAGTTAGTAGGTACAGTCGGTACAGTAGTTAGTAGGTACAGTAGTTAGTAGGTACAGTAGTTAGTAGGTACAGTCGGTACAGTAGTTAGTAGGTACAGTAGTTAGTAGGTACAGTAGTTAGTAGGTACAGTCGGTACAGTAGTTAGTAGGTACAGTAGTTTGTAAGTACACAACTGAGAAGCTTCAATCAGCACTGTGACTGACAAGAGGCAGGCAGACGGACACAGACAGACAGACAGACAGACAGGGGTCACTCTCCAGCTGCCCCCCCCCCCCCCCCCCCCCCGGTAAATAGGC
The DNA here is from genome assembly GCF_901001165.1 of Salmo trutta. Classification (NCBI taxonomy): domain Eukaryota; kingdom Metazoa; phylum Chordata; class Actinopteri; order Salmoniformes; family Salmonidae; genus Salmo; species Salmo trutta. Next base: position 41,654,926 of record NC_042982.1, on the reverse strand, counting down.
CTGCTGGCTACGGGGCAACAAAGAGGCAAAGAGAGGGGTAACTGGGTGGCAAGTGGCATCCGGCACAGTGGGTTGATCTGGAAATAATGAAACCATTTTTGGGGGGGTTTATTTGTGCCAAAAGCCATGCTCAAACCACCATGGTTAAAACACAAAGGAAAGTGAAGGTCGGGGTGTGAGAGTAACTCACATACTTCCCTTTGACATTGACACGCTGTATTTAATCGTTTTTTTTGTTCACGTCAAACTATGACTGACAACCAAACAGACACATTGTGTTCACTGGTTAGCAGCACACCCCACTGAAACCCACTGTCAGCTCATTAACTCTACATTATACACTGTGGAACAGCTGTGAGAGCGGCTTGTGTGTGACTGTTTCTGTTCCTACATCCTTTAACGCCTCACACACTACTCTGCTTTCACACTGCCAGGCCAGTATGAGCCGGTATGAGTGTGGAGAGGGAGGTGGGGAGCGGGGTTACGAGTATGACGGTTACATGCACATCTCATCCAACCCCAGAAGGACAGAAACAGAAGTGTGTGTGTGTGTGTGTGTGTGTGTGGGGGACAGACCTGTCCGCGAGGCTTGGTCAGAGCTGGCTCTCTGCTTCGGTACGTCCTGTAATGCGTGGCTAAGGGGCTGGCCTGGGCTCTCTGTCAAAAACAACAACACATGTTGCTCCAACTTCACGCCAACTTCCTGCTTCCATGTGCACCTGTATTTCATTTCTCTGTTGTGTGTCAATAAAACACGTTCCACAAAATGACAACACACACAGCTACTGAACTGTACGACAGGGTGAACATAGGACAAGTGGTTACATCTCAGAGTCAACAAGGACATTCAACTGAGGACTGACAGCTTAAACAAAGGGTTAAGATATTTAACTCCAGGTCTGCCTGTCCACTCCCTGACAACACAGAGCAGCGGTAAAATGCTCGGATGCGGAAAGAAAAGCAGGCATGGCCTGATCGAACGTGACTGTGGTAAACCGTAGCCCTGTCCTACTCTTAGTCAATACTATCGATGTGTGAAAGGTTTCAGTATTGATCATGGATTGTGAAGGGAGACCTATCTAGTTGACTAAGCAACAGACCCTCACTGATGGAACAACTGGTGGCCCGTATTAACAGAGGAAATGTTTGCGAACAGGCAGGCAGACAGACAGACTGACAGACAGGCAGGAAGACAGATAGACAGGCAGGAAGACAGGCAGGAAGACAGGCAGGAAGACAGGCAGGCCTCTCACCTCTCTGACGTCCCTGGATGCTGCGTAGTGCCAGGATGTTCTGCTCGTCAGACAGGAACTGCCTCATCTTGTGGAAGGGCTCTTTCCCCCGGATAGTCAGCTTGCTCCAGGGTTTGGGCCGAGCCAGGATCTCACTGACCGAGCCTTGGGACAGGCCCAGTACATAGTGGCCAAACACCCGCTGGCCGATGTTGTGTTTAATCAGCTGCTCCTTGATCTGTCGGGCGATCTCTGAGGTGTCCATGTCCTCCCAGTCAGACACACTGCCCCCAGTCCCCTCAGACTGGCTGGGAGACGGGGACGGGGCACCGCCACTACCGTTCACCTCTGGGCCTGCAGGAGACTGCAGGGGGCTGGCCGAGAGCGGGACAGGGCTAGAGCCAGAGCCAGAGGTGGAGGTAGAGGTGTAGTGGACAGGGGCGAACAGTAGAGCTGCTCCCTGAGTGGACTCCTGCAGGGCTTTGGAGTAGAACGTCTGCATGAGCTGGCGCTGCAGGAGGGAGTTAAGGGACATCTTGCCCCCCACCAGAGGGAAAGGGGGGCTGTAGAAGTCCTGGCCGATGCCCGTGGGGGTGAAGGGGTGTGTCCCGTTGGTGATGGAAGTGTTAAGGGGGTCAGTTGGGGTTCGGGGCTGGGGGGAGGGAGGGAGAAGAGGAGGAGGCAGGGAGGGGGTACTGGGCGTGGTGGTCTCCTCCACGGACGCCTCTTTCCCTTTCCGCCCGGCTGACCCTACAAGAAAGGTCAAACACAAGGCATTATGGGGGAGTCAACAAAAAAGGGGGCGAAAAAAACAAACCCAAAAAAAGTTGTTTATTTTTAAGGTCAAAAGTTTTTTTTTTTTTTTATATATATAAATAGATTTTCTTCCTCTCTCTTTTTTGATAAACCCCCCGGACAAGATGCCCAAGCATTTGTGATTTGTACCTTTCTTGTAAAAGACAGCCTGGGAAGAAAAAAGAAAGCACTTAAACCAGTCAAAATGGTTGCTGCCCAGCCTCGACTCTGGCAGGCAGGGAGGGGTTTAGTCAGGCCTCGACTCTGGCAGGCAGGGAGGGGTTTAGTCAGGCCTCGACTCTGGCAGGCAGGGAGGGGTTTAGTCAGGCCTCGACTCTGGCAGGCAGGGAGGGGTTTAGTCAGGCCTGAGTCTGGCAGGCAGGGAGGGGTTTAGTCAGGCCTGAGTCTGGCAGGCAGGGAGGGGTTTAGTCAGGCCTGAGTCTAGCAGGCAGGTAGGGAGAGGTCCAGTCAGCAGGCCTGAGTCTGGCAGGCAGGTAGGGAGAGGTCCAGTCAGCAGGCCTGAGTCTGGCAGGCAGGTAGGGAGAGGTCCAGTCAGCAGGCCTGAGTCTGGCAGGCAGGTAGGGAGAGGTCCAGTCAGCAGGCCTGAGTCTGGCAGGCAGGTAGGGAGAGGTCCAGTCAGCAGGCCCGAGTCTGGCAGGCAGGGAGGGAGAGGTCCAGTCAGCAGGCCTGAGTCTGGCAGGCAGGTAGGGAGAGGTCCAGTCAGCAGGCCTGAGTCTGGCAGGCAGGTAGGGAGAGGTCCAGTCAGCAGGCCTGAGACTGGCAGGCAGGGAGGGAGAGGTCCAGTCAGCAGGCCTGAGTCTGGCAGGCAGGTAGGGAGAGGTCCAGTCAGCAGGCCTGAGTCTGGCAGGCAGGGAGGGAGAGGTCCAGTCAGGCCTCCCACTGTCTCTCTTCACTAGGTTACTTGTGTTCACTATGTTCAGGGCCCATTGGTGGAGTGGCTGCACCGCTACAGTATAAAAACGCATCTGATTGGCCTAATGGCAGTATAGAGTGCTTTAAAATTGGTCGTCTAAGGGTGAAAGATCTGGTTGTGATGGCCTCATGTCAGGAGAAACTTGGTTGCCTTTTAATGAATCCTTAGTTCAGTCTTAAGCTCCAGAAAATAGGCCAGAATGTTAGTAAACACTTGATGTTGTAGTCTTTCTGGACACTTAGTCATTCCATTCCAGATACTTCTGTTTGTTGAGATGCTGAGCAAATAAATTAAAAGGTCTTGATAAAAATGCATAGTCACTGAACGCAAGAACTTCTAGAAATATCCAGTGGAGAAAAAGGTCATGCCAAATGTAGAGACTGTCAAGCACTCCGGCTTCCAGAAACTGAGCATGTTATCAGGTGGATTGTACAGGAACTTCTGATTATATAAACTGAGCTTGTTACCAGGTGGATTGTACAGGAACTTCTCATTATAAACTGAGCTTGTTACCAGGTGGATTGTACAAGAACTTCTCATTATATAAACTGAGCTTGTTACCAGGTGGATTGTACAGGAACTTCTGATTATATAAACTGAGCTTGTTACCAGGTGGATTGTACAGGAACTTCTCATTATATAAACTGAGCTTGTTACCAGGTGGATTGTACAGGAACTTCTCATTATAAACTGAGCTTGTTACCAGGTGGATTGTACAGGAACTTACTATTATATAAACTGAGCTTGTTACCAGGTGGATTGTACAAGAACTTCTCATTATATAAACTGAGATTGTTACCAGGTGGATTGTACAGGAACTTACTATTATATAAACTGAGCTTGTTACCAGGTGGATTGTACAGGAACTTCTCATTATATAAACTGAGCTTGTTACCAGGTGGATTGTACAGGAACTTCTCATTATATAAACTGAACTTGTTACCAGGTGGATTGTACAGGAACTTCTCATTATAAACTGAGCTTGTTACCAGGTGGATTGTACAGGAACTTACTATTATATAAACTGAGCTTGTTACCAGGTGGATTGTACAGGAACTTCTCATTATATAAACTGAGCTTGTTACCAGGTGGATTGTACAGGAACTTCTCATTATATAAACTGAACTTGTTACCAGGTGGATTGTACAGGAACTTCTCATTATATAAACTGAACTTGTTACCAGGTGGATCGTACAGGAACTTCTCATTATCACAAAAGCTGATGTTTTCTAATCTCTGGTATGCAAGATGTTGTGCAGCTAACTTTAACATGAAAAGATAAATCAGTGAACATCCCCTCTACCTGAAATCTGTCAACCCTGAACATGGAATAATCATGCCCACTGCACTCACATTTTAATATGAACCCTCCAGTATAAGGGGTGGCAGGTAGCCTAGTGGTTAGAGGCAGGTAGCCTAGTGGTTAGAGGCAGGTAGCCTAGTGGTTAGAGGCAGGTAGCCTAGTGGTTAGAGGCAGGTAGCCTAGTGGTTAGAGGCAGGTAGCCTAGCGGAGAGGCAGGTGGCCTAGTGGTTAGAGGCAGGTGGCCTAGTGGTTAGAGGCAGGTGGCCTAGTGGTTAGAGGCAGGTGGCCTAGTGGTTAGAGACAGGTAACCTAGTGGTTAGAGGCAGGTAGCCTAGTGGTTAGAGGCAGGTAACCTAGTGGTTAGAGGCAGGTAGCCTAGCGGAGAGGCAGGTAGCCTAGTGGTTAGAGGCAGGTAGCCTAGTGGTTAGAGGCAGGTAGCCTAGTGGTAGCCTAGTGGTTAGAGGCAGGTAGCCTAGTGGTTAGAGGCAGGTAGCCTAGTGGTTAGAGGCAGGTAACCTAGTGGTTAGAGGCAGGTAGCCTAGTGGTTAGAGGCAGGTAGCCTAGTGGTTAGAGGCAGGTAGCCTAGCGGAGAGGCAGGTAGCCTAGTGGTTAGAGGCAGGTAGCCTAGTGGTTAGAGGCAGGTAGCCTAGTGGTAGCCTAGTGGTTAGAGGCAGGTAGCCTAGTGGTTAGAGGCAGGTAGCCTAGTGGTTAGAGGCAGGTAGCCTAGTGGTTAGAGGCAGGTAGCCTAGTGGTTAGAGGCAGGTAGCCTAGTGGTTAGAGGCAGGTAGCCTAGTGGTTAGAGGCAGGTAGCTTAGTGGTTAGAGCGTTGGACTAGTAACCAAAAGGTTGCTGGATCGAATCCCTGAGCTGACAAGGTCAAATCTGTCGTTCTGCCCCTGAACAAGGCAGTTAAACCCACTGTTGCCTGGTAGGCCATCATTGTAAATTGTTCTTAACTGACTTGTAATTTGTTCTTAACTGACTTGCCTAGTTAAACAAAAGGTTAAAAATGACACTTGAAGCAGCAAAAATATGGACCTAATCTGAATAGAGTGGCAAACATTTTGATTCAAAAACCAGGACCAAACCATTGGTTGGGCCGTTGTAACCCTTAATAATTGATCATGTATTGTCCCCCAGGCCTTTGGTTAACACCGATAATATTAGAAACACACCATGACAGAGGGAGTGATATAGAGGGCTAGTGCTGGGGCTAGAGCTGGGGCTAGAGCTGGGGCTAGAGCTGGGGTTAGAGCTGGGGGAGTGATATAGAGAGGGCTTGTGCTGAGGGAGGGCTAGAGCTGGGGCTAGAGCTGGGGCTAGAGCTGGGGCTAGAGCTGGGGCTAGAGCTGGGGCTAGAGCTGGGGGAGTGATATAGAGAGGGCTAGTGCTGAGGGAGGCACCGCAGCCTAATTATCAGAGCTCACACACTGAAACATGGGCATGTCTATGAAATGTAGACATTTCACAAGCTCCAGTCTTTATTCCAGCCACACTGGTTGGGTTCTTGCTGCTGTTTTTCTAGTGATACTTTATTAGAGCATTCAGACAGAATAAATTATTCTCTGAAAGAACGTCAGTTTGAGTGTTGAGTGATTAGATAAGGGTGTTAATGTCACTTAAAAGAGTCTTCCAGACAAGAACCGGTTCCATCCACAACCCACCTGATTCTGGTCCTGTCTCGAGCCAGTCCGATCCAACTCCAGGTCAAAGATCAAACACTCACAAATCCCCCAATGCAACCCCACAAATCCGATTTATCTGTGTTGCCTAAACAGAACTTTCCGGAGTCCTTCTAGTCCAGTGCTTGACTTGGGTCTAGCTCAAGGGAACCGAGTCCCAGAACCTCACATTTTCTATCCTCGAGTTCTGGCATCTCTTATAGAATATTACTTTTAAACTATTGCAGAGTTCCAGCATCTTTATAACAATTAGTACAGGGACCCAAAATTAACACCGGTACCCATTTCAGTCCAAGTCAAGCACTGGTCTAGACTCAATGCGGTGTGTGTTGGTAACCCCCCTAACCCCCAGGCCCTAACCCCCTAACCCCCAGCCAGGCCCTAACCCCCAGCCTGGCCCTAACCCCCTAACCCCCAGGCCCTAACCCCCTAACCCCCAGGCCCTAACCCCCAGGCTCTAACCCCCTAACCCTAACCCCCAGGCTCTAACCCCCAGGCCCTAACCCCCTAACCCCCAGCCAGGCCCTAACCCCCAGCCTGGCCCTAACCCCCAGCCTGGCCCTAACCCCCAGCCTGGCCCTAACCCCCAGCCTGGCCCTAACCCCCTAACCCCCAGGACCTAACCCCCTAACCCCCAGGCCCTAACCCCCAGGCCCTAACCCCCAGGCCTTAACCCCCAGGGCCTAACCCCCAGGGCCTAACCCCCTGGGCAAACTGACTCACCGCTCAGCTCTGTGTTGGCGATGCGCAGAGAGGAACTCTCAGACTGCAGACTACGGTTCTTCTCCAACAACAACACTTCTAGGGGTTTAGACATGTCCTGAGAGAGAGAGAGAGAGAAGGGGGGAAGAAGGAGAGAAAGAGAGAGGAGAGGGTGGAAGGAGAGAGATAGAGAGCGAGGAAAATAGAGAGATGGAGGGCGCAAGAGAGAGACCCAGATAGTGAGAGGGGAGGGTTATAGAGAGATACAAAAAGAGAGGGGGGTTAGAGAGATATATATATATATATATATATAGAAAGAAGTAGGTTAGAGCGAGAGATACATAAAGTGAGAAGAGAAAGAGAGTGAGTGGGGAGGTTAGAGAGAGAGTGAGTGGGGAGGTTAGAGAGAGAGTGAGTGGGGAGGTTAGAGAGAGAGTGAGTGGGGAGGTTAGAGAGAGAGTGAGTGGGGAGGTTAGAGAGAGTGAGTGGGGAGGTTAGAGAGAGAGTGAGTGGGGAGGTTAGAGAGAGAGTGAGTGGGGAGGTTAGAGAGAGAGTGAGTGGGGAGGTTAGAGAGAGAGTGAGTGGGGAGGTTAGAGAGAGAGTGAGTGGGGAGGTTAGAGAGAGTGAGTGGGGAGGTTAGAGAGAGAGTGAGTGGGGAGGTTAGAGAGAGAGTGAGTGGGGAGGTTAGAGAGAGAGTGAGTGGGGAGGTTAGAGAGAGAGTGAGTGGGGCGGTTAGAGAGAGAGTGAGTGGGGAGGTTAGAGAGAGAGTGAGTGGGGAGGTTAGAGAGAGTGAGTGGGGAGGTTAGAGAGAGTGAGTGGGGAGGTTAGAGAGAGAGTGAGTGGGGAGGTTAGAGAGAGAGGGAGGGGGAGGTTAGAGAGAGAGGGGGGGGAGGTTAGAGAGAGAGAGGGGGGAGGTTAGAGAGAGAGTGAGTGGGGAGGTTAGAGAGAGAGAGGGGGGAGGTTAGAGAGAGAGAGGGGGAGGTTAGAGAGAGAGAGGGGGGAGGTTAGAGAGAGAGAGAGGGGAGGTTAGAGAGAGAGAGAGGGGGGAGGTTAGAGAGAGAGGGGAGGTGAGAGTGAGAGTGAGCGAGCGAGCGAGCGAGCGAGAGAGAGAGAGAGAGAGGGGAGGTTAGAGTGAGAGTGAGCGAGCGAGCGAGCGAGCGAGAGAGAGAGAGAGAGAGGGGAGGTTAGAGTGAGAGTGAGCGAGCGAGCGAGCGAGCGAGCGAGAGAGAGAGAGAGAGAGAGAGAGAGGGGAGGTAAGAGTGAGAGTGAGAGCGAGAGAGAGAGAGAGAGGGTTCCAGAGAGAGAGGGGGGGAGGTTAGAGAGAGAGAGGGGGGGTTAGAGAGAGAGAGGGGGGAGGTTAGAGAGAGAGAGGGGGGAAGTTAGAGAGAGAGAGGGGGAGGTTAGAGAGAGAGAGGGGGGGTGGTGAGATAAAGAAGAACAGTAGTACACATCAGCATTATTTACAGTCAGTCAGTCGCCATGCAAAAGTAGAGGAGTTTTCCCTGTACCTGCACTGAGCTGTCAGTTGGGCCAAACTCCATAGACTTGAGGATGCTGTGGAGAGAGACAGAGAGAGTGTGGAGAGAGACAGAGAGAGTGTGGAGAGAGACAGAGAGAGTGTGGAGAGAGACAGAGAGAGTGTGGAGAGAGACAGAGAGAGTGTGGAGAGAGACAGAGAGAGAGACAGAGAGAGAGAGACAGAGAGAGAGACAGAGAGAGAGACAGAGAGAGAGACAGAGAGAGAGAGACAGAGAGAGACAGAGAGGAGACCAGAGAGAGAAGAGAGAGAGAGAGAGAGAGAGAGAGAGAGAGAGGAGAGAGAGAGGAGAGAGAGAGGAGAGGGAGAGAGGAGAGAGAGGAGAGAGAGAGAGAGAGAGAGAGAGAGTGGAGAGAGAGAGAGAGAGTGGAGGAGAGAGAGAGAGAGTGAGAGAGAGAGAGAGAGAGGTAGAGAGAGAGTGTTGAGACACATATTTCCCTCAGATAACACAGATCCAAAGAATTTGAAAACAAACCCAATTCTGATAAACTCCCATATCTACTGGGTGAAATACCACAGTGTTCCATCACAGCAGTAAGATGTGTGACCTGTTGTCACAAGAAAAGGGAAACCATTGAATTGTAAATACAACCCATATTTTTGTTTATTTATTTTCCCTTTTGTACTATTTGCACATATGATATTTGTAATGTCTATTCTTCTGGAACTTTTGTGAGTAATGTTTAATGTTAATATGTATTGCTTATTATCTAGTTCACTTGCTTTGGCAATGTGAACACGTTTCCCATGACAATAAAGCCCCTTGTTAGAATCTAATTCTCAGAGTACAAACTCAACTCAAACTTCTCGCAACAAAGTATCCTTCACACATGCTGTCAAACATACCCTCGTAAAACTGACCATCCTACCGATCCTAGACTTCGACAATGTCATTGACATAATAGCCTCCAACACCCTACTCAGCAAATTGGATGCAGTCTATCACAGTGCCATTAGTTTTATCACCAAAGCCCCATATACTACCCACCACTGCGACCTGTACACTCTCGTTGGCTGGCCCTCCCTTCATACTCGTCGCCAAACCCACTGGCTCCAGGTCATCTATAAGTCTTTGTTAGGTAAACCTCCGCCTTATCTCAGCTCACTGGTCACCATAGCAGCACCCACCTGTAGCACGCGCTCCAGCAGGTATATCTCACTGGTCACCCCCAAAGCCAATTCCTTTCCTTCCAGTTCGCTGCTGCCAATGACTGGAACTAACTGCAAAAATCACTGAAGCTGGAGACTTATATCTCCCTCACTAACTTTAAGCACCAGCTGTCAGAGCAGCTCACAGATCACTGCACCTGTACATAGTCCATCTGTAAACAGCCCATCCAACTACCTCATCCCCATACTGTTATTTATTTTGCTCCTTTGCATCCCAGTATCTCTACTTGCACACTCATCTTCTGCACATCCATCACCCCAGTGTTTCATTGCTATATTGTAATTATTTTTCCACTATGGCCTATTTATTGCCTCACCCCCCTTATCCTACCTCATTTGCACACATTGTATATAGAGACTCTCTCTATTGTATTATTGACTGTATGTTTGTTTATTCCATGTGTAACTCTGTGTTGTTGATTGTGTCGCACTGCTTTGCTTTATCTTGTAAATGTGAACTTGTTCTCAACTAGCCTACCTGGTTAAATAAAAGGTTAAATAAAAAATAAAAATAAATAAAAAACGGACACTAAAAGCTAAACAAGGTTAATTCTTCCCAGAGGATCAATACAGCTGCATTCAGATAAAGACATATTCACACAAACACTGATATTTAACCCTTTCTCCTAGGCTGAGTCTCCTCCTACACATCTGTACAAACATCGTTCTTTACTGCTAGGCAGGACACTAGTGATATCGGCCATAAACTTTCCTTTCTCCCTTAACGGACTTGCCTAGTTAAATAAAGGTAAAAAATAAAACATCCAGGGTGCACTTTTGCAAATTTCAGAAGTGCAAAAATGTTTTTTTTTTTTTTTTTGTACAGCAGTGGCTTCTTCTGTGGTGTCCTCCCAAGAACACCATTCTTGTTTAGTGTTTTACGTATCGTAGACTCGTCAACAGAGATGTTAGCTTGTTCCAGAGATTTCTGTAAGTCTGTAGCTGACACTCTAGGATTCTTCTTAACCTCATTGAGCATTCTGCGCTGTGCTCTGGCAGTAATCTTTGCAGGACGGCCACTCCTAGAGAGAGTAACAACAGTGCTGAACTTTCTCCAATTATAGACAATTTGTCTTACCGTGGACTGATGAACATCAAGGCTTTTAGAAATACTTTTGTTACCCTTTATGCAAGTCAACAAGTCTTAGTTCTTCTTGAGATCTCTTTTGTTCGAGGCATGGTTCACATCAGGCAATGCTTCTTGTGAATAGCAAACAAACATGTTGTGAGTGTTTTTAATAGCGCAAAGCAGCTCTAACCAATAGCTGACCTGACTAATTCGCTTTAGGAGAAGTCATTAGCCTAGGGGTTCACATACTTTTTCTTGCTGCTGTATATCAATGAATTGGCGAGGGCACTAGAACAGTCTGCAGCACCCAGCCTCACTCTACTAGAATCACAAGTCAAATGTCTATGGTTTGCTGATGATCTGGTGCTTCTGTCACCAACCAATGAGGGCCTACAGCATCACCTAGATCTTCTGCACAGTTTCTGACAGACCTGGGCCCTGACAGACCAGGGGCCCTGACAGACCTGGGGCCCTGACAGACCTGGGGCCCTGACAGACCTGGGGCCTGAAATACCTGGGCCCTGACAGACCTGGGCCCTGACAGACCTGGGCCCTGACAGACCTGGGCCCTGACACTAAATCTCAGTGAGACAAAAATAACGGTATTCCCCAAAAAATAACCAGTCGCCAGGACCACAATTCCATGTAGACACCGTTGCCCTAGAGCACACAATAAACTATACCTACCTCGGTCTAAACATCATCGACTCTGGGGGGGTTTAATAAAGCTAGGCCATGCCCATTTCAAGAGTATCTTTCTAAAAAAAATATATATATCTGGCTAACTCATTGATCCTGTTTTGCAGTATTACCCTTCTGGTTGATTATCTGCAGGAGTTACTACTAATAAAAAATCCATTAACACACAGAGAAGCACGTTAATAAACACTCAGTATTGACTTAGAGATCGACAACAAGAGGACATGCTTCCCTTCTACCGCTGTTAGAGGACCTCAGAGACAATGACACACACACACACACACACACACACACCAGGGCTACTGAGGATATCAATCATTAACTGAGTGAGTACATTTTTGCCAGTATTTGGTGTAAGAACAGAGTACAACTGTATCCAGGGTACCACACACACACACACACACACACACACACACTCTCACCTCAGCTCTTTCTTCACCTCTTCATAGTCAGCATGTTCCTGCAGCTTTTCCTCCAGTTGCTATAGAGAAGAGGGATGGAAAGAGGAGAGAAGAGAGCACGAGAGCAGAGCGAGGGAGGAGAGGGGAGGAGAGCAGAGCGGGGTAGGAGAGGGGAGGAGAGCAGAGCGGGGGAGGAGAGGGGAGGAGAGCGAGGGGAGGAGGGGAGAGCGAGGGAGGAGTGGAGTGCAGAGCAGAGCGAGCGAGGGAGGGATGAGAGCAGAGCGAGGGAGGAGGGGGATGAGAGCATGACGAGAGGGGATGAGAGCAGGGCGAGTGAGGGAGGAGAGGGGATGAGAGCAGGGCGAGCGAGGGAGGAGAGGGGATGAGAGCATGACGAGAGGGGATGAGAGCAGGGCGAGCGAGGGAGGAGATGGGATGAGCAGAGCGAGTGAGGGAGGAGAGGGGATGAGAGCAGGGTGAGCGAGGGAGGAAAGGGGATGAGAGCAGGGCGAGCGAGGGAGGAAAGGGGATGAGAGCAGGGCGAGCGAGGGAGGAGAGGGGATGAGAGCAGGGCGAGCGAGGGAGGAAAGGGGATGAGAGCAGGGCGAGCGAGGGAGGAGAGGGGATGAGAGCAGGGCGAGCGAGGGAGGAGAGGGGATGAGAGCAGGGCGAGCGAGGGAGGAGGAGGGATGAGAGCAGGGCGAGTGAGGGAGGAGAGGGGATGAGAGCAGGGCGAGCGAGGGAGGAGGAGGGATGAGAGCAGGGCGAGCGAGGGAGGAAAGGGGATGAGAGCAGGGCGAGTGAGGGAGGAGAGGGGATGAGAGCAGGGCGAGCGAGGGAGGAGAGGGGATGAGAGCAGAGCGAGCGAGGGAGGAGAGGGGATGAGAGCAGGGCGAACGAGGGAGGAGGAGGGATGAGAGCAGGGCGAGCGAGGGAGGAAAGGGGATGAGAGCAGGGCGAGCGTGGGAGGAGAGGGGATGAGAGCAGAGCGAGCGAGGGAGGAGAGGGGATGAGAGCAGGGCGAGCGAGGGAGGAAAGCGGGGCAAGGGAGAAGGGGATGAGAGCAGAGCGAGGGAGATTAGGGGAGAAGATAAATGAATGATGGATGAGAAGGATGGAAACTCCCAGACAAACAGTATAATGACAATCAACTAGTACTTACACGTGAGGTTGTGAGCGGGTTTGTGTGTGTGAGGTTGTAAGCGAGTGTGTGTGTGTGAGGTTGTAAGCGAGTGTGTGTGTGTGAGGTTGTAAGCGAGTGTGTGTGTGTGAGGTGTGTGTGAGAGGTGTGTGTGAGAGGTGTGTGTGTGTGTGTGTGTGTGTGAGAGGGTGTGTGTGAGAGGTGTGTGTGAGAGGTGTGTGAGAGAGGTGTGTGAGAGAGGTGTGTGAGAGAGGTGTGTGAGGTGTGAGAGAGGTGTGTGAGGTGTGAGAGACGTGTGTGAGAGACGTGTGTGAGAGAGGTGTGTGAGAGAGGTGTGTGAGGTGGTGTGAGGTTGTGAGCGGGTGTGTGTGAGAGGTGTGAGAGAGGTGTGTGTGAGGTGTGAGAGAGGTGTGTGAGAGGTGTGTGAGAGGGTCTATATAGTCTACCTTGAGGGTGGCAGTCTTGGAGCTGAGCTGTATTTGCAGCTGTGTGATCTGCGTGCTAGAACTCTCTCTGAGTTTAGACAGGCTGGCCTGCAGTCTCTGAACATCTTCCACCAGCTGAACCATCTCCCTGTCCTTCGCCCCCAGTTCTGCCTCCAGACTGGAGCGGGACAGCGCCTCCACCGCCTGGTCCTATAGGTCAACACAGACATCAATACAGCAATCAACCAATCAAACCAGTCTGATCCTATAGGTCAACACAGACATCAAAACAGTCTGGTCCTATAGGTCAACACAGACATCAATACAGCAATCTACCAATCAGAACAG